>NC_079197.1:187167217-187359717 GCF_029499605.1 Hyla sarda | reverse complement strand
TGAAAGATATAATTGCGCATGTGCACTATGCGAATTTCATTGCAAACTTTTGCATGGAAAAAAAAAAGAGAACAAACATAGTGAATATGCGAATTTTGCATACATAGGACGAATATTAGTCCATATATTCACGAAATATCGCAAATATGAATATGGCCCCTGCCGCTCACCACTATTAGATAGATGGATAATATTATGATTTTTTATTTTGTTATATTTGTTGAGTTAATTCAATATTAGTTCAATCATTGATTACTGATTTTTCTTTTTTCAATGTGCTATGAATTATATTTATTTATTTTATTAACAATAAAAAAAAAAATTGACATGTTCTTTTTTTCTTCACGCCTTTACCATGAAATGTAATAAAAAAGAAATAATACATAGAATATTCATTTATAGTTTTACTGCTTTCAGAAAATAAAATATATTTTTCTTTTTTTTCTAAATACCTTGTATCTTCTTTTCTGACCCCTACAGCTTTATTTTATTGTTTTGAGCTATATATTTTTTTGTAATATCATCTGTAATTTCGGACTATTTTAGTGTTTGTGGGGCTTTGTGATCACTTTTACTCCATATTTTTGGAATGAAGATAACCAGAATGACGGTAAGCAATTCTAGAATTTGGTATTTCTTAAGGTTACGATCAACATGCTAAAATGGGATATTGAAATAATTCCCATATTTCCACATGCAGCAATGCCAATAATGCTGTATAATTTATTATAATTTTTTTTTTATTAGCTTAGATTTTAAAATGTAGAACTCTTTTCTACATTTTCTTAAAGGAGAAGTCTTATACAAAAAAAACATATCCCCTATCCACAGGGGAGAATAGCATTGGGGCCCCCTGCGATCTCCTGTTTGGAGCCCCGGCTCTCCCCTGGAGTGGCGTGTCATGACCCCCGCCCAAAACAGGGGGGGCAGCACGTACCCTTTATACTGTATATCTCTATCGCAGAGATGAAGATGGCCAAACGGCTCTCCCATAGAGATATACTGAGGAGGCATGGGGGCCCCATTTCAGGCAGGGGTTGAGATGCGTTGCATCTGTGGAGAGCCAGGGCTCCATACAGGAGATCACGGGGGGCCCCAGCGCACGGAAACCAAACAACAGCTGGAGGTACCCTGGTTAGGAAAGACTGTCTTGGTGAAATCTTGGGTTTGCTTCCATTGACCTTTATTGCCCTTGCCCTAAGCCACTCTGGGTGTGGGATATAAGTCTACTACACTGTTTCCTAACCAAGGTGCCTCTTACTGTTGCAAAACTGCAACACCCAGCATGTCCGGACAGCCAAAGGCTGTCCGAGCATGCTAGGAGTTGCAGTTTTGCAACTGCTTGAGGCACACTGTTATTTGTATCTCTTAGGGTCTGTCTTATCTTTTAGGTCTGCCTTATCTTTTGGGGTAAGTCTCTTCTCTTGCAGTATGTCACATTGATTGGGAAATGTCTAATCTTTTGTGGAATGTCTTGTCTCTTTGGGTATGTATTGTCTCATGGGAAATGTTTCAATTTATCGGGGTATGTCTTGTCTCTTGGGGTATGTCTCATATTTTGGGGTGTGACTTGTTTCTTGAGTATATTCTGTCTCTTGGGGTATGGCTTGTCTCTTGGGGTATGGCTTGTCTCTTGAGGTATGTTTCATATTTTGGGGTATGTCTTGTCCCTTCAGATATGTCTCATCTCTTGGGGTATGTCTCATATTTTGGGGTGTGATTTGTTTCTTGGGTATATCCTGTCTTTTGGGGGTATGGTTTGTCTCTTGAGGTATATGTGTCATCTCTTGGGTTATGGCTTGTCTCTGGGGTATATGTGTCATCTCTTGGGGTATGGCTTGTCTCTTGAGTTATATGTGTCATCTCTTGGGTTATGGCTTGTCTCTTGGGGTATATGTGTCATCTCTTGCGGTATGTCTCATATTTTGGGGTGTGATTTGTTTCTTGGGTATATCCTGTCTTTTGGGGTATGGCTTGTCTCTTGAGGTATATGTGTCATCTCTTGAGGTATGGCTTGTCTCTCGGGGTATGGCTTGTCTCTTGGGGTATATGTGTCATCTCTTGGGGTATGGCTTTTCTCTTGGAGTATGGCTTGTCACTTGGGTATATGTGTCATCTCTTGGGGTATGGCTTGTCTCTTGGGGTATATGTGTCATCTCTTGGGGTATGGCTTGTCTCTTGAGGTATGGCTTTTCTCTTGGAGTATGGCTTGTCTCTTGGGTATATGTGTCATCTCTTGGGGTATGGCTTGTCTCTTGGAGTATGGCTTGTCTCTTGGGTATATGTGTCATCTCTTGGGGTATGGCTTGTCTCTTGGGGTATGGCTTGTCTCTTGGGGTATATGTGTCATCTCTTGGGGTATGGCTTGTCTCTTGAGGTATGGCTTTTCTCTTGGAGTATGGCTTGTCTCTTGGGTATATGTGTCATCTCTTGGGGTATGGCTTGTCTCTTGGAGTATGGCTTGTCTCTTGGGGTATATGTGTCATCTCTTGGGGTATGGCTTGTCTCTTGAGATATATGTGTCATCTCTTGGGATATTTCCCATCTTTTGGAGTATGTGTTGTATCTTAGGATATGTGTCATCTCTTGAGGTGTGAGTTATTTGTTGGGGTATGTCTTGTCTTTATGCATATGTCTCATCTTTCAAGGAATGTCTTGTCACTTGGGATTTCTGTCCATTCTTCCAGGCAAAAGGTCTGAGCTTTGGCGCGGCCATTTCAAGACATTTTCCATATTCCCCTCCCAGTGTAGCTTATGCTGTATGTGACAATTCACTGTAGAGTGAGGTCCCTTTAAATAAGCCACCAACCTTGATCGTCATTTACTGGCACTAGTTTCCTTGACAACCAGATGCCATCATAAAGCACAATCAGGAGCTAACCAGTCGGGCCACAAAAGAGCATGGAAGGAGAAAAAAGGACAAGTTGCTTAACAACTGAACAAAGATATCACTGAGGGTCCCAGCCATTAACTGGGATGTGGTGAACTTGGGGCAGGTGAGTACTGTTATTTTTATGTAGTGGGAGGGAAAGTGCTGGGATTCAGTCTCCTGTACGGCAGACAAGACTTCCTGTGACCATGTTATGAGCTGAGTCAGGCGTCAGATCTCTGCGGATAAAGAACCAGACACTTTGCAGACATCATTTTCTTTTCTCTTTTGTTTGTTATTTAATGTTTCCTCCCTGTTGTTTGTCTCGGAGATTTCACATCAGTCTGTCTTTGGCGTCCCATTGGCTCCTTCGCTCGTCCTACATTTGGATTTGTCACAGACGATTAACTTTTTCTTAATACAGAAATGTTCATTAATATTTGTGGTAATTTATAATTTTTTGTTCTATAATTTTTTTTTTTTAATTGTCTAAAAGATTCATCTTCAAGATAAATGAACTTTAGGAACACAATTGAGATGCCCCAAGTAATTTCCTATTCCGATCCTACTTCTACAATGCGGTGTTCCTCTATATTTATTTATTTGTTTATTTATTTACTTATTTATTTGTTTCTTTCTAGTGGGCGCTGCCAGTTATCTATGATACCCAACACAACACCTGAAGCAGACAAATCGCTCCGTTGCCGCTTCTGACCCTTAGATAACTTCCCCCACAGGTCATCCGTGCCATCGTCATCATCATTGCTGTGTTGCTACATTTCTAGGGGTTTAGTAGCACAGGGCTATGGGGGTCTATCCTGTCGGCTGGACTGCTTTTCCAGTGGGTGATGAGTTCCTTTGATCACCTTATGCTACTGCACTATGTACTGGAGGAGTAAATGATCAAATTCTACGAGAGCCTTAAGTTTACTCCCCAATCCAAACCCTTTCCTATGTATACTATGTCTTTTGGAGTATGTCCTATGTGTTGGGGTATGCCCCAGGGACGTAGCTATAGAGGTAGCAGTTGCACCGGGGCCCTGGTGCCCAAGGGGGCCCCAAAGCACATTGGCTCCATAAGAGAGCAGTATTATAATTGGCATATGGGGCCCTGTTGCAGGTTTTGCATCAGGGCCCTGAAGCTACAAGCTACATCTCTGGTATGTCCTGTGTGTTGGCGTACATCTCATTTCTTAAGGTATGTCCTGTCTATTGGAGCATGTCCCATCTCTTGCAGTATGTCTTGTGTCTTGGAGTATGTCCCCTCTCTTGGGGTATGTCCCGTCTTTTGGGGCATATCCTGTCTCTTGGAGTATGTCTCATCTCTTGGAGTATGTCCCATCTCTTGGGGTATGTCCTGTCTCTTGGGGTATATCCCATCTCTTGGGGCATATCCTGTCTCTTGGAGTATGTCTCATCTCTTGGAGTATGTCCCATCTCTTGGAGTATATCTCATCTCTTGGGGTATGTCCCGTCTCTTGGGGCATATCCTGTCTCTTGGAGTATGTCTCATCTCTTGGAGTATGTCCCATCTCTTGGAGTATATCTCATCTCTTGGGGTATGTCCCGTCTCTTGGGGCATATCCTGCCTCTTGGAGAATATTTCATTTCTTGGGGTATGTCCCGTCTCTTGGGGTATGTCCTGTCTCTTGGAGCATATCGTGTCTCTTGGAGTATGTTCTGTTTCTTGGAGTATGTCTCCTCTCTTGGGGTATGTCTTGTTTCTTGGGATATGTTCTGCCTCTTGGGGCATGCCACGTCTCTTTTGGTATGTCCCCTCTCTTCAGGGATGTGTTGTTAGGGTATATCTATACTCACTGTGACAGGTGTCCCTGCTCCTGTAAATATTCACACAAAGTGAACCTCAAAAGATTTTTAATAGTTGTGTATCAATGTTCTCATCTTATCTGTGACAACTAATGCTTGGGCTCGAAATTTGCTGTTGCACTACTAATAAACTTGACTGTTCTTCCTTGCACACTTATCCTGTGTGGTCTGGACTGTGATTTAAAAGAGGAGAAGTGCCTGGCAAAATCCTGTTTTTACGGACCTGATCCGCCTGCCACTTATCCACTGCTGAAGTGACCTTGAGCCACTTGTGAAGGAAGCCGCAGCTAGCTGACCTCCTACGCCATTGTGATTCTACATGCACACTACAGTGTTGTTCCCGCAGCACAACTAGATCTGGTAAGCAGGAAATTTTTACCTTAAAGGGACATTCGCTTACCAAAGTCCTCTGCACTAGGAGGGCACCTTCCTTTTCCTTTTTTAATTACAATTGAGCTCTGTCCTTACAGAAAAGATACAGAAAACATCAGTAGGACCTGATCCATCATGGGATGTAGTATAATAATATTGTGTAGTTACTTTATACATTTTACATTCTTGATTTTTGGCTCCTGTTAATGGGTCGGCTCCTCCATGTCTCCGATGTCTGAAGATCAGGGATGTGCACAGGTTGACTAGAAAGGGGGCTTGAGCCCCTGCTCTTTTGACGTTCCTCTGAGCAGTCTGGCATTAATATGTGGGCATTTCTATAAATAATTATATATAAATCTATAAAAAAAAAATCAGCCCCTATCCCCCCAGAATGTCTGTGCATATCCCTGCTGGAGATCCCCTTTAAAGGATAGGGGATAAGATGTCTGATCAGAGGGGTCCCACCACTGGGACACCCGCTGCTGCACCCGGGCGTTCGTTTAGAGTGTCAGGTTCAGTGTCGGAGGCTTGGGACGTCACAGCGACGCCCCCCTCAATGCAAGTCTATAGGAGGGTATGTGATGGATGTCATGCCCCCTTCCCATAGACTTGCAATGAGGGGCATGGCCATGACATCACAAGCCTCCGCCCTGCATTGCCAGTCATCTGGCACTGAGCAAAATTTGCTCAGTGCAACAGATGTTTTGAGTGCTGCAGCTGAGATCGCAGGGGTCCCCAGCAGTGCCCCCCCCCCCCCACAATAAGACATCTTATCCCCTGTCCTTTGGATAGGGATAAGATGTCTAAGGGTGGAGTATCCCTTTAATATCTGGCCGGATGTATTGTTCACAGATCTCTTATTCCTCACTCAGGACGTCGGACTCCGTTTCTCGGTGACACTTCTTCTCGCCATTGACAGGCTGTTTCCAGTCTTATCCATCCTGACCTTCCGAGCGGCGCCTGAAAGCCTCTGCTTTGAATTAATTGAAGGAATATACGACCGTCCCCTGTGCATACACATAAATCTCCCAAAGTGAAGATAAATTGACTCAATAAATTCCAACAATAGCTCGTCGATGGCCTAAAGAATTGTCATTTGTTGTGACATGACTGACATCTCCTATCTAATCTTTCAAATCTCTGCCATGTTCGCCGTCCACATCTAAGCGGAATGCCGATGCAGGGTGACATTCAGCTGCAGTAGGGATGGGGTCAGGTGAGAGGATGTTCAGGTGAGAATATAGACAGGTGAGAAGATAGTCAGGTGAGAGGATGGTCAGGTGAGAATATCGACAGGTGAAAAGATAGTCAGGTGAGAGGATGGTCAGGTGAGAATATAGACAGGTGAGAAGATAGTCAGGTGAGAGGATGGTCAGGTGAGAGGATAGACAGGTGAGAGGATGGTCAGGTGAGAGGATGGTCAGGTGAGAATATAGACAGGTGGGAAGATAGTCAGGTGGGAGGATGGTCAAGTGAGAATATAGACAAGTAAGAGGATGGACAGGTGAGAGGATGGTAAGGTGAGAGTATAGACAGGTCAGAAGGTGGTCATGTGAGAGGATGGTCAGGTGAGAACATGGAAAGGTGAGAGGATGGTAAGGAGAGAGAAAAGACATGTGAGAAAATGGTCAGGTGAGAGGATAGACAGGGGAGATGATAGATAGGTGAGAGGATATACAGATGAGAGGATGGACAGATGGGAGAATGGTAAGGTGAGAGAATAGACAGGTGAGAGGATGGTAAGGTGAGAGAATAGACAGGTGAGAGGATGTACAGGTGAGAGGAGGGGCAGGTAAGAGAATAGATATGTGAGAGGATGTACAGGTGAGAGGATGTACAGGTGAGATAATTGACATGTGAGAGGATGTACATGTGAGATGATGTACAGGTGAGAGGATGTACAGGTGAGAGGAGGGGCAGGTGAGAGGAGGGGCAGGTGAGAGAATAGACATGTGAGAGGATGTACAGGTGAGAGAATAGACATGTGAGAGGAGAGACAGATGAGGGGATGTACAGGTGAGAGGAGGGACAGGTGAGAGGAGGGACAGGTGAGGGGATGTACAGGTAAGAGGAGGGACAGGTGAGAGAATAGACAAGTGAGAGGAGGGACAGGTGAGAGGATGTACAGGTGAGAGGATTTATAGGTGAGAGGAGGGACAGATGAGAGGATGTATAGATGAGAGAAGGGACAGGTGAGAGGAGGAACAGGTGAGAGGAGGAACAGGTGAGAGGAGGGACAGGTGAGAGGAGGGACAGGTGAGAGGAGGAACAGGTGAGAGGAGGTACAGGTGAGAAGATGTACAAGTGAGAGTAGGGACAGGTGAGAGGAGGGACAGGTAAATAGATGGCCACGTGAGGAAGGAGCAGGTAAGGGGGTGGCCAGGTATGGGGGGGGGACGAATGAGAGGAAGAGTATGGCACTATTGTCTAGCTAAGCGGGTGTTATGTTACCAGTCCGCAGGTACGGTAGTGCTGTAGTTCTCTTCTGTGCACAAGGCCTTAAAGGTCTAATAATAATTGTGCCTAAATCCACCCGAATCAGAAATGGCAATGAGTGAGATGATGAATCCACCTCCCAGATTTGTAGCCACTGAAGAGGAAGGGAGGTGAAAGAAAACGCGTCTCCTCCCGGATCTGACTTATCAGCAGATGTAAATAGCCTTATAAATTATGCCACACAACATCACTATTTATGATGCTCATTGCAGATATGCTACATCCATTTTACTTTGCCCCAAGCGTTTTCTTCATTTTTAATTTCCTTTATGTCAGCGACTTTTGTGCTGTTTGATATGTTATTTCCATTGATTGCCTTTACCTTCTAATTGTTACTGCGAGGCATCTGCGCATTATTGTGGCTTTCCAGGAGACAGGAGGGAGAGGCTAATGGCTTCAATCATCTGATAATCCATCGGCGCAGAATTGTGATGTCTTCTCCGGATCCTCAGATGAGAAAAATCCCCCCCAAAAAAGACATAAACTACCTGCTAATCACCCTCCGCCTCCGCCCCAACATTCTGCACAAAATATTGCACACTTTCACGCACGTTCTGTTCTAATCCGATAATCTGCAGCCGGGACGGTGGAATTTCATGAAAAACTGAGCAGAAAGGCACAGAGGCAATGTAAATGTATGCAAATGTCTCCTCTATAAGCAGCGACTCAATTCTAATCTCAATCCCTTTTCATGGAGCCCATATTGTCATTTCCTGCTCCTTATAGCGGCGGCTTTAATGCTCTCGCAGCGTCGCTTTGGGTTGGGGGGATTTTTTGCATTTCAAAATGTATAAAGGTCATCACATAGTAAGGCATTACTAAATGAGGCTGAAATATTTAACTCCTACTAGTCTGGTAAGTTGGGAAGTGTTATCTGCTGTGGAACATCAAGATGGAAATGTGACACTTCACCCCCGGCCTGATGAAGATCTGTGGGGGTCCCTGCGGAGGCGACATATTGTATGAGTGACAGGCAGCCAACCTAGGAATGTAAGGGAACAAATAGTAGATGAGAAGTATACAGTGAAGTACAAACAATAGCGCAATCATAACCGTACCTCCATGTACACAAGAAGCAGTATAAGTCCATATAAAACTAATATGTATGATGATAATATTCCGCCTTGCATTCTGGTATTATTGGTAA
This sequence comes from Hyla sarda, assembly GCF_029499605.1. NCBI lineage: Eukaryota > Metazoa > Chordata > Amphibia > Anura > Hylidae > Hyla > Hyla sarda. The sequence continues at coordinate 187,351,006 of NC_079197.1, read as the reverse complement.
TATTGGTGTCAGTACACAGGATTTGATCAGTATGATGATAATATGTATGATGATAATATTCCTCCTTATATACTGGTATTATTGGTAATATTGGTGTCAGTATACAGGATTTGATCAGTATCAGTATGATGATAATATGTATGGTGATAATATTCCTCCTTGTATTCTGGTGCTATCGGTAATATTGGTCTTTGTATACAGGATTTAGTCAGTAACAGTATGATGATAACAGTTCGATAGATATACAGTGTACTGTAAAATTTTAAATCTGGCCGTCGCTGTCGGGTGGGGCTAGTATGCAATTATTTCTAGAGCTGGTTTTCATCCCCAGTCCAGGCCTGTATGGGAGATACAGATGACTTTGAGTTGTTATCACACAATAAGGCAGCACAAGCTCCATTTATTTACTGTCTCCAGTAATCTTGGAATACATGCAATAATAGTGCAGTATAATGCACAGGATAATGCACAGGATAATGCACAGGATAATACATAGGATAATACATAGGATAATACATAGGATAATGCACAGGATAATCCACAGGATAATGCACAGGGTAATACATAGGATAATGCACATGATAATGCATAGGGTAATGCACAGGATAATACATAGGGTAATGCACAGGATAATACATAGGGTAATGCACAGGATAATCCATAGGATAATGCACAGGATAATACACAGGGTAATGCACAGGATAATACATAGGATAATGCACAGGATAATACATAGGATAATACATAGGATAATACATAGGATAATGCACAGGATAATCCACAGGATAATGCACAGGGTAATACATAGGATAATGCACATGATAATGCATAGGGTAATGCACAGGATAATACATAGGGTAATGCACAGGATAATACATAGGGTAATGCACAGGATAATCCATAGGATAATGCACAGGATAATACACAGGGTAATGCACAGGATAATACATAGGATAATGCACAGGATAATACATAGGATAATGGACAGGATAATGCACAGGATAATACATAGGATAATACATAGGGTAATGCACAGGATAATCCATAGGATAATGCACAGGATAATACACAGGGTAATGCACAGGATAATACATAGGATAATGCACAGGATAATACATAGGATAATGGACAGGATAATGCACAGGATAATACATAGGATAATGCACAGGATAATGCACAGGATATTGCATAGGATATTGCACAGGATAATGCACAGGATAATACATAGGGTAATGCACAGGATAATGCACAGGATAATGCATAGGCTAATGCACAGGATAATGCACAGGATAATACATAGGATAATGCATAGGATAATGCACAGGATATTGCACAGGATATTGCACAGGATAATGCACAGGATAATACATAGGGTAATGCACAGGATAATACATAGGATAATGCATAGGATAATGCACAGGATAATACATAGGGTAATGCACAGGATAATGCACAGGATAATACATAGGGTAATGCACAGGATGATGCATAGGATAATGCACAGGATAATGCATATGATAATGCACAGGATAATGCACAGGATAATAGATTGGGTAATGCACAGGATAATACATAGGGTAATGCACAGGATAATACATAGGATAATGCATAGGATAATGCACAGGATAATGCTCAGGATAATACATAGGGTAATGCACAGGATAATGCACAGGATAATACATAGGGCAATGCACAGGATAATGCACAGGATAATACATAGGGTAATGCACAGGATAATGCACAGGATAATACATAGGATAATGCACAGGATAATGCATAGGGTAATGCACAGAATAATGCATAGGATAATGCACAGGATAATGCACAGGATAATACATAGGGTAATGCACAGGATAATACATAGGGTAATGCACAGGATAATACATAGGGTAATGCATAGGATAATGCACAGGATAATGCTCAGGATAATACATAGGGTAATGCACAGGATAATGCACAGGATAATACATAGGGCAATGCACAGGATAATGCACAGGATAATACATAGGGTAATGCATAGGATAATGCACAGGATAATACATAGGATAATGCACAGGATAATGCATAGGGTAATGCACAGAATAATGCATAGGATAATGCACAGGATAATGCACAGGATAATACATAGGATAATGCACAGGATATTGCATAGGATAATGCACAGAATAATGCACAGGATAATTCATAGGATAATGCATAGGATAATACATAGGGTAATGCACAGGATAATGTACAGGATAATACATAGGGTAATGCACAGAATAATGCATAGGGTAATGCGCAGGATAATACATAGGGTAATGCACAGGATAATGTACAGGATAATACATAGGGTAATGTACATGATAATATATAGGATAATGCACAGGATAATGCACAGGATAATACATAGGATAATGCACAGGATAATGTACAGGATAATACATAGGGTAATGCACAGAATAATGCACTGGATAACACATGGATAATGCACAGGATAATATATAGGATAATGCACAGGATAATGCACAGGATAATACATAGGATAATGCACAGGATAATGTACAGGATAATACATTGGGTAATGCACAGGATAATGCACAGGATAATACATGGATAATGCACAGGATAATGCACAGGATAATGCACAGGATAATACATAGGGTAATGCACAGGATAATGCACAGGATAATACATAGGGTAATGCACAGGATAATGCACAGGATAATACATAGGGTAATGCACAGGATGATGCATAGGATAATGCACAGGATAATGCACAGGATAATACATAGGGTAATGCACAGGATAATACATAGGGTAATGCACAGGATAATGCACAGGATAATGCACAGGATAATACATAGGGCAATGCACAGGATGATGCACAGGATAATGCACTGGATAATGCATAGGATAATGCACAGGATAATGCACAGGGTAATGCACAGGATAATGCACAGGGTAATGCACAGGATGATGCACAGGATAATGCACAGGATAATGCACAGGGTAATGCACAGGATGATGCACAGGGTAATGCACAGGATAATGCACAGGGTAATGCACAGGATGATGCACAGGATAATGCACAGGATAATGCACAGGGTAATGCACAGGATGATGCACAGGGTAATGCACAGGATGATGCACAGGATAATGCACAGGATAATGCACAGGGTAATGCACAGGATGATGCACAGGATAATACATAGGATAATGCACAGGATAATGCACAGGATAATGCACAGGATAATGCACAGGATGATGCACAGGATAATGCACAGGGTAATGCACAGGGTAATGCACAGGATAATGCACAGGATACACTGCAGTCATGTGTCTGGGTAGTGTTGAAGTATCCGTATGGACATCCTGACATCTGACTAAATCTGTTTGCATTGGAATGAGTTAGGGTGCGGCATGGTGTGAGGGATTTATAGCCCCAGTGCGCCACTTTATGAGACCTTCCTGTACATTGGATGTAACATGGTTCCCATTCCTAAGATTCCATTAATGTTTACAAGTTTACAGTTTCCACTCCGCTCTGAGTTGTGCACTTACTGTTAGTACTTTATTGATGTGTATAGAGCGGGATTTACTGCCATCTCCTATTTACAGGCAGCCATTAGACTCTTTATATTGCATCCTTTGTTTTATACATTCGGACTATTTAAGGCAAAAAAAATAAAAATAAAATCCAATTAAAATTCCTGGGAAGGGAAAACAAGAAATTCAATTGAGTTTTGTGTTTACCCCTCAAGCCTCAAGCTCTAAGATGTTCTTAAGATGATGATGTAAACCATAGAGGACTATTCACTTTTTTGGCATAAAACTTGTGGCCTGATAAAAAATGAAAAGCTGTACGGAGATACATGACGTCCCCCTCAAAAAAATCTACGAGATTCACCGGAAAATTCATAAAAATGAGAGCATGGCGCCTAAAACCTCCAAGTAGATGCTCATGATATGTGGTGGTAATAATAATAATAATACAATTATTTTAGATGTGTTATGTAATATATATATATATATATATATATATATATATATATATATATATGTAATTATTTTTATTTATGTGTATATATTATTATTATTATTATTATTATTATTATTATTATTATTATTATTATTATTAATGTAACTGCTATTGTTAATATATACATATTAGATTGAACATCACAAAAAATTCTTAATGTTAGACATTAAGGCTTTATTTAAAAATATGTCATTTTCTGACATCACATTCCCTTTTACATTATTATTAATATTATTATTATCATTATCTATGGTAAAGGGGATGTGTCATTAGACCTATTGTTTAAATTAAGTTTTAATGTCTAACATTCAGAATTTTTTGTGATCAAATTATTTTATAAAATTTTTCATTTAACTATATTTTAAAATAATCGTGAATTCTTGCAGTTTTCGCTCTAGCCACTAGGGCGGTGATGGCGAACCTTTTTGAGCGCAAGTGCACAAACCGTAATGCACGCCAACTTTTTTCCCCTCAAAATGCCAGCACAACAATGAAATCAGAATACTGAGGTTTACGTTTAGAAAAAACAACTTAGATAGGCAGTATGTTCCCCCACATTAGGTTGGCAGTATGTTCCCCCACATTAGGTTGTAGTTTCCCCACATTAGGTTGCAGTTCCCCCATATTAGGTAGGCAGTATAGTTCCCCCACATTAGGTTGGTAGTATAGTTCCCCCACATTAGGTTGTAGTTCCCCCACATTAGGTTGCAGTTCCCCCACATTAAGTAGGCAGTATAGTTCCCCTACATTAGGTTGGTAGTATAGTTCCCCCACATTAGGTTGCATTTCCCCCACATTAGGCTGCAGTTCCCCCACATTAGGTAGGCAGTATAGTTCCCCCCACATTAGGTAGGCAGTATAGTTTCCCCACATTAGGTTGGCAGTATAGTTCCCCCACATTAGGTAGGCAGTATAGTTCCCCCACATTAGGTAGGCAGTATGTTCCCCCACATTAGGTTGCAGTTCCCCCACATTAGGTTTCAGTTCCCCCACATTAGGTAGGCAGTTCCCCCACATTAGGTAGGCAGTATGTTCCCCCACATTAGGTTGGCAGCATGTTCCCCCACATTAGGTGCAGTATAGCTCCCCCACATTAGGTTGGCAGTATGTTCCCCCACATTAGGTTGCATCACTGGTTCGCCATCACTGGGCCTAAAACTAAACAGAAACATCCTGTTCTGTCTCTGAAGATAAGGAGGAGGCTGCTGAATGGGATCTGTAGCATTACAGTTAGAGGTAACCCCAGCAGATAGAGAAGACAATAGATGATGCTCACAACTCAGCCACCTCCTCCCTGTGGAATGACCTTTGAACAGGTCACAGAGCATGCCCAGTAATGTTTCCAAATCTATTGTTGCCCATGTCCATGGAGCTTGCTGTAAAGTTTATCTCTAAATTCTGTTAAACAACTCAGGTAAGATGGTCAACAAATAATAATGTAAAATAAATAAATAAATATGTAGAAAATAAAAAGATATTAGAAAAAAAAAACGTTTCAGTATCTGGATCTAAGAAGTAAAAACATCTCTCTGAATTACTCTCTTTAAAGTTCATGTTGCTCCTTTTTTACTTGTTGGGTTTGGTACAATAAATATTGTACAAAACTTGACAAGAAAAAGAAGAGTAAAATAAGAGAATATCAGTGTTTGCAATCAGAGAGAATACGTAAGGACCATCCGTCTCCCATCATTTCTAAGGCGTAACATATATAAATTATTCTCCTGCATCACTTTAAAACTGTTTACAGCAAAAGCCGATCTAAATCCAGGGAGAGGCAATAATGAATATATTATGAATATAATAATAGCTTTTGCTGACAGCGTACTTATTTAAATATTCATTTGACTCAGAATGTGATTAATGTTTAAGTTACTAATTTCAGAATTGTGTTCTCTTATTGGGTAGTTAACAGCTTTGCAACTTAGAAAGTAGATTTCTTTAATTTGCTGTAAATATTTAATGTGTCCTCTAATATAAAGGTAGAGGAGGAAGGACACTTCCCAGCATATGAACTATATCAGATATTGGATAAGCTTTTTTTATAAAATAAAGCGAATGAATCGGCTCCAGACTAATAGCATCAGATACAAAATATTATATTGAGAATGAAGAAAAATAGGTCACAATGCAATGGAAAGCGATGTCTGGATGATGAAATGGATGCCCATTGTTATTGTTAAAGGGGTATTCCGGGCAAAATTATTTTATCCCCTATCCAAAGGATAGGGAATAAGGTGTCTGATCGCGGGGGGGGGGGGGCACTGCTGAGACCCCCTGCGATCTCCCTGCAGCACCCACTTTCTATGCGGGTGCTGAATCTCCAGTTTCGGAAACCTCCGGGACTGGAGATGTGACTTCTCACCACGCCCCCTCCATTCATGTCTATGGGAGGGGGCATGACGTCTGTCACGCCCCCTCCCATAGACATGTATGGAGGGGGCGTGGCGTGATGTCACGTCCCCAGTCCCGGAAACCCAGAGGTTTCCAAAACTGGAGATTCAGCAGCTGCATATAAAGCGGGTGCTGCAGGGAAATCGCGGGGGGTCTCAGCAGAGGGCCCCCCACGATCAGACATCTTATCCCCTTTCCTTTGGATAGGGGATGAAATGTTTTTGCCCGGAATACCCCTTTAATATATAACCTGGGGAAACCACTGTCTATATGTTCTATCAGGGCTATGAAAATCATGAAGGGGGGAGCGGAGGAGAACTTACTAGTGTTGAGCGCGAATATTCAAAATGCTAATTTTTACCACGAATATCGGCACTTTGCGATTTTGCGAATATTTAGAATCTCTCTATATATATAAAACTCAACGTGTGTATGTGTGTATGTATGTATGTATGTATGTATGTGTGTGTGTGTATATATATATATGTGTGTGTGTATGTTCCAGCATCACGTCCAAACGGCTAAAGATATTAACATGAAACTTGGTCACATGTTACTTATAGGTCAACAACAAACATAGGATATGTGATTTAACCCTTACTCACCCCCATTTGCCAGGGCCGGGTTTATGTTTAAAGTCCTATACAAGTCAATGGGAAATATATGTTACTGCAGAACTTCCAAACGGCTGGAGATATTTCCATAATACTTGGTCACATGTAACTTATATGTCCACTTAAAATATAGGATAGTTAATTTAACCCTTAACTACCCCCATTTGTGAGGGTTGGGGGTTTTGTTTAACCCCTTAAGGACGCAGGACGTTAATGTACGTCCTGGTGAGGAGGTACTTAACGCACCAGGACGTACATTTACGTCCTAAGCATAACCGCGGGCATCGGAGCGATGCCCGTGTCATGCGCAGCTGATCCCGGCTGCTGATCGCAGCCAGGGACCCGCCGGCAATGGCCGACGCCCGCGATCTCGCGGGCGTCCGCCATTAACCCCTCAGGTGCCGGGATCAATACAGATCCCGGCATCTGCGGCAGTTCGCGATTAAAATGAACGATCGGATCGCCCGCAGCGCTGCTGCGGGGATCCGATCATTCATAACGCCGCACGGAGGTCCCCTCTCCTTCCTCCGTGCGGCTCCCGGCGTCTCCTGCTCTGGTCTGTGATCGAGCAGACCAGAGCAGGAGATGACCGATAATACTGATCTGTTCTATGTCCTATACATAGAACAGATCAGTATTAGCAATCATGGTATTGCTATGAATAGTCCCCTATGGGGACTATTCAAGTGTAAAAAAAAATGTAAAAGTAAAAGTAAAAGTAAAAAAAAAGTGAAAAATCCCCTCCCCCAATAAAAAAGTAAAACGTCCGTTTTTTCCTATTTTACCCCCAAAAAGCGTAAAAAACATTTTTTATAGACATATTTGGTATCGCCGCGTGCGTAAATGTCCGAACTATTAAAATAAAATGTTAATGATCCCGTACGGTGAACGGCGTGAACGAAAAAAAAATTTAAAAGTCCAAAATTCCTACTTTTTTAATACATTTTATTAAAAAAAAAATTATAAAAAATGTATTAAAAGTTTTTTATATGCAAATGTGGTATCAAAAACAAGTACAGATCATGGCGCAAAAAATGAGCCCCCATACCGACGCTTATACGGAAAAATAAAAAAGTTATAGGTCATCAAAATAAAGGGATTATAAACGTACTAATTTGGTTAAAAAGTTTGTGATTTTTTTTAAGCGCAACAATAATATAAAAGTATATAATAATGGGTATCATTTTAATCGTATTGACCCTCAGAATAAAGAACACACGTCATTTATTCCACAAATTGTACGGCGTGAAAACGAAACCTTCCAAAATTAGCAAAATTGCGTTTTTCGTTTTAATTTCCCCACAAAAATAGTGTTTTTTGGTTGCGCCATACATTTTATGATATAATGAGTGATGTCATTACAAAGGACAACTGGTCGCGCAAAAAACAAGCCCTCATACTAGTCTGTGGATGAAAATATAAAAGAGTTATGATTTTTAGAAGGCGAGGAGGAAAAAATGAAAACGTAAAAATTAAATTGTCTGAGTCCTTAAGGCCAAAATGGGCTGAGTCCTTAAGGGGTTAAAGTCCTGTGCAAATCAATGGGAAATGTATGTTCCCACATAACTTCTGTATGGCTAGAGATATTTCAATACCTGGTACACATATTACGGGTCGGGATAGGAGGTCGACATAGGAGGTCGGGATAGGAGGTCAAGATAGGAGGACGGGATATGAGGACGGGATAGGAGGTCGGGAAAGGAGGACCGGGATAGGAGGACCGGGATAGGAGGACGCGATAGGAGGACACGATAGGAGGACGGGATAGAAGAACTGTATAGGAGGACGGTATAGAAGGTCGAGATAGGAGGACGGGATAGGAGGTCGAGATAGGAGGACTGGATAGGAGGTCGAGATAGGAGGACGGGATAGGAGGTCGAGATAGGAGGACTGGATAGGAGGTCGAGATAGGAGGACTGGATAGGAGGTCGAGATAGGAGGACAGGATAGGAGGTCGTGATAGGAGTTTGTTATATGAGGATGGGATAGGAGGACTCGAAAGGAGGATGGGAAAGGAGGACGGGAAAGGAGGACGGGAAAGGAGGACGGGATAGGAGGACGGGAAAGGAGGACGAGATAGGAGGTCGAGATAGGAGGTCGGGGAAAGGAGGTCGAGATAGGAGGTCGGGGAAAGGAGGACGGGATAGGAGGTCGAGATAGGAGGACTGGATAGGAGGTCGAGATAGGAGGAAAGGATAGGAGGTCGTGATAGGAGGTTGTGATATGAGGATGGGATAGGAGGACTGGAAAGGAGGACGGGAAAGGAGGACGGGAAAGGAGGACGGGATAGGAGGACGGGAAAGGAGGACGAGATACGAGGTCGAGATAGGAGGTCGGGGAAAGGAGGACGGGATAGGAGGACGGGATAGGAGGACGGGATAGGAGGTCGAGATAGGAGGACGGAATAGGAGGTCGTGATAGGAGGTTGTGATATGAGGATGGGATAGGAGGACGGGAAAGGAGGATGGGAAAGGAGGACGGGAAAGGAGGATGGGATAGGAGGACGGGATAGGAGGACGAGATAGGAGGTCGGGGAAAGGAGGACGGGATAGGAGGACGGGATAGGAGGACGGGATGTGATGATGGGATAGGAGGTCGGGATATGAAGTCAAAATCTTCCTCCTTTGTTTATTTTCCTCCCCAACAAGGATTAGGAAGGAAAAACCGGGCAACGCCGGGTACTCAGCTAGTATAGTGATATAAATTCGTAATGACAAATATTCATTTTTTAATGCGAATTTATGCAAATATCGGCACTTCCAGACTGGACACTGATCCTTTTCTTCTTTTAGGTGAAAGATATAATTGCGCATTCACACCATGCTAATTTTATTACGAATTTTAGCATGGAAAAAAAGAGAATGAACATATTGAATATGTGAATTTTGCGAACATAGGATGAATATTTGTCCATATATTCGTAAAATATCGCAAATTTGAATATGGTCCCTGCTGCTCATCACTAGTACTCACAACACTTCTCTATGATCACCCACTTGTCATTCGTTAATTTAAACCCCTGACCATTAGTATAATCAGCCAGAAGACAATAAGTAGATTTACTAATACTTGTTGTTGTAGTTTCATCCTGCCAACTACCCCAATTGTTGTGGTTTCATCCTGCCAACTACCCCAATTGTTGTGGTTTTGGGGATGGGGGTGATCCATAAAAAAAAAATTAAAAAAAAAATGATTTCCACAAGCAGAAATTCAGAAGTGTGAATGGGAGTATGGAATTCCATTCTATGGGATATCAATTGAGGCAGAATTCTGCAAGCGGAAATTCTGCCATGTGAATAGACCCTAGGCTCCAGCAATGCCTGTGAGTTTTAATCTTCCAACCACGGGACACACGTCATGGTAAAGTATGATTAAATTGTCCAGCAGGCAGGTGGAGAGAATAGTAAATGTAGGGTCAGAAGGAGGGGACGGGGCAGTCAGGGGAGAGGAGATTTATGGCGGACTGAGAAAAGAGTGAGGGGAAAGAGAAGACACCAGTGCGGGTAAGGCAACGCCGTTGCAGTGAGGACCAGAAGTCTATGCTGGGGCTTCAGGAGACTGTACAAAGCTTGGTGGCGCGTAGTGTGTGTGCCATCCAGCTTCCCAAGTCTCCTGAAGCCTCAGAAGAGAAAGGCTACTGGTCTCCCTAAGTCCAGGAGAGCAAGGAGGAGGATGGTCTACAGTACCCAGTGATATTTCTCCAAGGTGAGATGGGTATCTGTTTAACCTAAGGCAGGCCAACCCAGAAACTGGGGAAAATATCAGTAAGGCTGGGTCCACACTACGTTTTGTCCCATGCGGGAGCGCATACGGCAGGGGGGAGCTAAAAGCTTGCGCTCCCGTATGTGACCGTATGCGTTCCCGTATGTCATTCATTTCAATGAGCCGACCGGAGTGAAACGTTCGGTCCGGTCGGCTCATTTTTGCGCCGTATGCGCTTTTACAACCGGACCTAAAACTGTGGTCAACCACGGTTTTAGGTCCGGTTGTAAAAGCGCATACGGCGCAAAAATGAGCCGACCGGACCGAACGTTTCACTCCGGTCGGCTCATTGAAATGAATGACATACGGGAGCGCATACGGTCACATACGGGAGCGCAAGCTTTTAGCTCCCTCCTGCCGTATGCGCTCCCGTATGGGACAAAACGTAGTGTGGACCCAGCCTAAAAAGGTTTTAACAATGGATCTTAATGGTTCAAAGAATATACATAATTGTTTGAGAAACTGAACAGAACCACAAATTAAACCGGTACTCTGTGCCTAGACATCTTATTCCCTATCCGAAGGATAGTAGGGGATAAGATGTCTGATCACGGGGGTCCTGCCATTGGGGACCCCACGATCTCCCTGCTGCTCGTGACGTCACGGCCACGCCCCCTCCATGTAAGTCTAAGAGAGGGGGCATGACGGCCACCACGCCCCCTCCCATAAACTTGCATTGAGGGGGTGTGGCCATAACATCACGAGCGGGCCATGACAGTGATGTCACAAGCCTCTGCACCACATCGCCAGTCATCCGTTCGCTCCATGCACCGGAAATCTGGAGTGTCGCAGCCGAGATCGCAGCCAAGATCAGACTTCTTATCCCCTATCCTTTGTATAGGGGATAAGATGTCTAGGGGGGGGGGATACCCCTTTAAGCTGTAGACAATTACCCAATTAGTTCATTGTTGATAGAAATTAAGAGTGAGAGTCTTTTTTATTGTTTTTTTTATCATCATTGCTTTTCCTCTTCCAAAAGGTTTAGGTAGGATGACTGGACAACGCCGGGCACTCAGCCAATCAGGGGAAAAAATCTAAAAAGCCAAAAAGCCAATGAAATGTCCATTTTCATAAGGCAAAATGCTCATAAGACCAGGAGACTGTGTCAGAACCTTTATGGATCGGTAATAGAGTGTTATGGACGCCATCTCCCTCCTTTGGGTAATAAGTATTTTCTTTCCTTTTTCTCAGCATCCTCAGTTATTATTTATGAAGCTTCCTTCTTGGAGGTTAATATATAATATAGACTCAGGACACAGCGTCTGCTTTATGGTCAGAGCCGATCAATCACCCAACCACCGAAACCATCAATTGTGATGATAGAAGAAGATGCTGTTTATTGACATCTGGTGGTTTCTTCCTCGCATACATTCAATGCATTACACAAGATCGCAACGCTTAATGAAATATAAAATCAAATTGAGCGTCTGAAATGTAAAATATCTTTCTATCTCTTTATAGATTCATATGACAAATGCATTTCCAATAGACCCGAAGCAGCTAACACCTGTCTGGGCTCTAGCAGGGTTTTGTCCTATTATGAACTGTGTATTGGTTTCCTATAATATCATTGGAAAATTATATGCATGAAAAATAGGAACTCATTTATAGAATGGAGGAGCCTGGGAATCGGGAAAGGTAGATTTACCATGTGTGCGGTTCCATAAGGGCCGGTAGGTAAAGGTGAACACTGCTACCTTAAAGGTGTAGTCCACCCTTAGACATCTTAACCCTTATCGAAAGGTGGCGGGACCCCAGCGATCTCGGCTGCGGCACCCCAGACATCCGTAGGACGAAGCGAGCTTCGCTCCTTGCCAGATGTCACGGTCGCGCCATGATGCTCATGATGTCACGGTCGCGCCATGCTCAGGAATTCACGGCCATACCCTTCAATACAAGTCTATGGAAGGGGGCGTGACGGCCGTCACGCCCCCTCCCATAGACTTGCATTGAGGGGGCGTGGCCGTGACATCACGAGCGTGGTGCGGCTGTGATATCACGAGCCTCTGGTGCTGCACCAGCGGCGGGATCCCCGCGATCAGACATCTTATCCCCTATCATTTGGATAGGGGGCTACCATGTCTAGGGGCGGAGTACCCCTTTAAGATGAAATGGTAAGCGGTTTAAGGGATTGTGATAATGAATTTTATGGGTCACAATAACTTGTAAAATACCAAAGAAATTGGTTCGGCAGTAAGGGTGCCTCCAGCTGTTGAAATACTACAGTGTGCAACACATGGAGGCAACTAGTCGGGAAACAAGGCTCCATATTGTTTGCTTGTGTATTTGCTGTGGATGACATATTACAACCATTAAGTGACTGTGTAAAACCACTCCACTAAATAAAAAGCACTATGCAAAAACTAATACAACCTCCACACAGTTACCATACACTGGTAGATGCTAGTTATTTACTGGTGCTTGGCAGACTGCATAATTGATTACAGTTCTGATTGTATAAGTGATTACAGTGTAGACTGTGTAAGTGATTACAGTGCAAACTTTATAAGTTATTACAGTTTTAACTCTATAAGTGATTACAGTTTAGACTGTATAAGTGATTACAGTGCAGACTATATAAGCGATTACAGTCCAGACAGTATAAGTGATTGTCACGATGCCGGCTGGCAGGTAGTGGACCCTCTGTGCCAGAGAGGGATTGGCGTGGACCGTGCTAGTGGACCGGTTCTAAGCCACTACTGGTTTTCACCAGAGCCCGCCGCAAAGCGGGATGGTCTTGCTGCGGCGGTAGTGACCAGGTCGTATCCACTAGCAACGGCTCACCTCTCTGGCTGCTGAAGATAGGCGCGGTACAAGGGAGTAGGCAGAAGCAAGGTCGGACGTAGCAGAAGGTCGGGGCAGGCAGCAAGGATCGTAGTCAGGGGCAACGGCAGAAGGTCTGGAAACACAGGCAAGGAACACACAAGGAACGCTTTCACTGGCACTAAGGCAACAAGATCCGGCAAGGGAGTGCAAGGGAAGTGAGGTAATATAGGGAAGTGCACAGGTGAAAACCCTAATTGGAACCACTGCGCCAATCAGCGGCGCAGTGGCCCTTTAAATCGCAGAGACCCGGCGCGCGCGCGCCCTAGGGAGCGGGGCCGCGCGCGCCGGGACAGAACAGACGGGGAGCGAGTCAGGTAGGGAAGCCGGGGTGCGCATCGCGAGCGGGCGCTACCCGCATCGCGAATCGCATCCCGGCTGGCAGCAGGATCGCAGCGCCCCGGGTCAGAGGACGTGACCGGAGCGCTGCAGCGGAGGGAGTGAAGCGAGCGCTCCGGGGAGGAGCGGGGACCCGGAGCGCTCGGCGTAACAGTACCCCCCCCCTTGGGTCTCCCCCTCTTCTTGGAGCCTGAGAACCTGAGGAGCAGACTTTTGTCAAGGATGTTGTCCTCAGGTTCCCAGGATCTCTCTTCAGGACCACAACCCTCCCAGTCAACTAAAAAAAAATTTTTCCCTCTGACCTTTTTGGCAGCCAAAATTTCCTTGACCGAGAAGACGTCCGAGGAGCCGGAAACAGGAGTGGGAGGAACAGATTTGGGAGAAAAACGGTTGAGGATGAGTGGTTTGAGAAGAGAGACGTGAAAGGCATTAGGGATACGAAGAGAAGGAGGAAGAAGAAGTTTATAAGAGACAGGATTAATTTGACACAAAATTTTGAAAGGACCAAGATAGCGTGGTCCCAACTTGTAGCTAGGGACACGGAAGCGGACATATTTAGCGGAGAGCCATACCTTGTCTCCAGGGGAAAAAACGGGGGGAGCTCTTCTCTTCTTATCCGCGAACCTCTTCATGCGTGAAGAAGCCTGTAAAAGAGAATTTTGGGTCTCTCTCCATATAATGGAAAGGTCACGAGAAATTTCATCCACAGCGGGCAGACCAGAGGGCAAGGGGGTAGGGAGGGGGGGAAGAGGGTGACGGCCGTACACCACGAAAAATGGGGATTTGGAGGAAGATTCAGAGACCCTGAAGTTATACGAAAATTCGGCCCATGGAAGGAGATCTGCCCAGTCATCCTGGCGGGAGGAAACAAAATGTCGCAAATAATCACCCAGGATCTGGTTAATTCTTTCTACTTGTCCATTGGACTGGGGATGATATGCAGAGGAAAAATTTAATTTAATCTTGAGTTGTTTACAGAGAGCCCTCCAGAATTTAGACACGAATTGGACCCCTCTATCCGAGACAATCTGCGTAGGCAACCCGTGAAGACGAAAAATGTGTACAAAAAATTGTTTAGCCAACTGAGGCGCAGAAGGAAGACCAGGAAGAGGGATGAAATGTGCCATTTTGGAGAATCGATCAACGACCACCCAAATAACGGTGTTGCCACGGGAAGGGGGTAAATCAGTAATAAAATCCATACCAATCAGAGACCAAGGCTGTTCGGGGACAGGCAGAGGATGAAGAAAACCAGCGGGCTTCTGGCGAGGAGTCTTATCCCGGGCACAGATAGTGCAGGCTCGCACAAAGTCCCCAACATCCGTCTCCAGAGTCGGCCACCAATAGAAGCGGGAGATGAGTTGCACAGATTTCTTGATGCCCGCATGACCTGCGAGATGGGAGGAGTGACCCCATTTGAGGATTCCGAGGCGTTGGCGTGGAGAAACAAAGGTCTTTCCTGGAGGAGTCTGCCTGATGGAGGCAGGAGAAGTGGAGATCAGGCAGTCAGGTGGAATGATGTGTTGCGGAGGGAGATCAACTTCTGAGGCATCCGAGGAACGAGAGAGAGCATCGGCCCTAATGTTCTTATCGGCAGGACGAAAGTGAATCTCAAAATTAAATCGGGCAAAGAACAGAGACCACCGGGCCTGGCGAGGATTCAGCCGTTGGGCCGACTGGAGGTAGGAGAGGTTCTTGTGGTCGGTGTAGATAATAACAGGAAATCTTGATCCCTCCAGCAGATGCCTCCATTCCTCAAGTGCTAATTTAATGGCTAGAAGCTCTCGATCCCCGATGGAGTAGTTCCTCTCCGCTGGAGAGAAGGTCCTAGAGAAAAAACCACAAGTGACAGCATGCCCGGAAGGATTTTTTTGTAGAAGAACAGCTCCAGCTCCTACTGAGGAGGCATCAACCTCCAATAGGAAGGGTTTGGAAGGGTCAGGTCTGGAGAGCACGGGAGCCGAAGAAAAGGCAGACTTGAGTCGTTTAAAGGAGTCTTCTGCTTGAGGAGGCCAGGACTTGGGATCAGCATTTTTCTTGGTTAAAGCCACGATAGGAGCCACAATGGTAGAAAAATGTGGAATAAATTGCCTGTAATAATTGGCGAACCCCAAAAAGCGTTGGATAGCACGGAGTCCGGAGGGGCGTGGCCAATTTAAGACGGCAGAGAGTTTGTCTGGATCCATCTGTAGTCCCTGGCCAGAGACCAAATATCCTAGAAAAGGAAGAGATTGGCATTCAAACAGACATTTCTCAATTTTGGCATAGAGTTGGTTGTCACGAAGTCTCTGAAGAACCATACGGACATGCTGGCGGTGTTCTTCTAGATTGGCAGAAAAAATTAGGATATCGTCCAGATATACCACAACACAGGAGTATAAAAGATCACGAAAAATTTCATTGACAAAGTCTTGGAAGACGGCAGGGGCATTACACAGTCCAAAGGGCATGACCAGATACTCAAAGTGTCCATCTCTGGTGTTAAATGCCGTTTTCCACTCGTCCCCCTCTCTGATGCGGATGAGGTTATAGGCGCCTCTTAAGTCCAATTTAGTGAAGATGTGGGCACCTTGGAGGCGATCAAAGAGTTCAGAGATGAGGGGTAAGGGGTAGCGGTTCTTAACCGTGATTTTATTAAGACCGCGGTAGTCAATGCAAGGACGTAGGGAGCCATCTTTTTTGGACACAAAGAAAAATCCGGCTCCGGCAGGAGAGGAGGATTTACGGATAAAGCCCTTTTTTAGATTCTCCTGGACGTATTCGGACATGGCAAGAGTCTCTGGGGCAGAGAGAGGATAAATTCTGCCCCGGGGTGGAGTAGTACCCGGGAGGAGGTCGATAGGGCAATCATAAGGCCTGTGAGGAGGTAGAGTCTCAGCTTGTTTTTTGCAGAAAACATCCGCGAAGTCCATATAGGCCTTAGGGAGACCGGTTACTGGAGGAACCACAGAGTTACGGCAAGGGTTACTGGGAACCGGTTTTTGACAGTTCTTGGAACAAGAGGACCCCCAACTCTTGATCTCCCCAGTGGACCAATCCAGGGTTGGGGAATGAAGTTGAAGCCAGGGAAGTCCAAGGAGAATCTCCGAGGTGCAATTGGGGAGGACCAAAAGTTCAATCCTCTCATGATGAGATCCGATGCTCATAAGAAGGGGCTCCGTGCGGAAACGTATGGTACAGTCCAATCTTTCATTATTACACAATTAATGTAGAGGGGTCTGGCGAGACCGGTCACTGGGATGTTGAACCTGTTGACGAGAGAGGCCAAAATAAAATTTCCTGCAGATCCAGAGTCCAAGAAAGCCACTGTAGAGAAGGAGAAGGCAGAGGCAGACAACCGCACAGGCACAGTAAGACGTGGAGAAGCAGAGTAGACGTCAAGGACTGTCTCACCTTTGTGCGGAGTCAGCGTACGTCTTTCCAGGCGGGGAGGACGGATAGGACAATCCCTCAGGAAGTGTTCGGTACTAGCACAGTACAGGCAGAGGTTCTCCATACGGCGTCGTGTCCTCTCTTGGGGTGTCAGGCGAGACCGGTCGACCTGCATAGCCTCCACGGCGGGGGGCACAGGAACAGATTGCAGGGGACCAGAGGAGAGAGGAGCCGAGGAGACGAAACGCCTTGTGCGAACAGAGTCCATATCTTGGCGGAGTTCCTGACGCCTTTCAGAAAAACGCATGTCAATGCGAGTGGCTAGGTGAATAAGTTCATGTAGATTAGCAGGAATTTCTCGTGCGGCCAGAACATCTTTGATGTTGCTGGATAGGCCTTTTTTGAAGGTCGCGCAGAGGGCCTCATTATTCCAGGACAATTCTGAAGCAAGTGTACGGAATTGTACGGCGTACTCGCCAACGGAAGAATTACCCTGGACCAGGTTCAACAGGGCAGTCTCAGCAGAAGAGGCTCGGGCAGGTTCCTCAAAGACACTTCGGATTTCCGAGAAGAAGGAGTGTACTGAGGCAGTGACGGGGTCATTGCGGTCCCAGAGCGGTGTGGCCCATGACAGGGCTTTTCCGGACAGAAGACTGACTACGAAAGCCACCTTAGACCTTTCAGTGGGAAACAGGTCCGACATCATCTCCAGATGCAGGGAACATTGGGAGAGAAAGCCACGGCAAAACTTAGAGTCCCCATCAAATTTATCTGGCAAGGATAAGCGTATCCCAGGAGCGGCCACTCGCTGCGGAGGAGGTGCAGGAGCTGGCGGAGGAGATGACTGCTGAAGCTGTGGTAGCAACTGTTGTAGCATAACGGTCAGTTGAGACAGCTGTTGGCCTTGTTGCGCTATCTGTTGTGACTGCTGGGCGACCACCGTGGTGAGGTCAGCGACAACTGGCAGAGGAACTTCAGCGGGATCCATGGCCGGATCTACTGTCACGATGCCGGCTGGCAGGTAGTGGACCCTCTGTGCCAGAGAGGGATTGGCGTGGACCGTGCTAGTGGACCGGTTCTAAGCCACTACTGGTTTTCACCAGAGCCCGCCGCAAAGCGGGATGGTCTTGCTGCGGCGGTAGTGACCAGGTCGTATCCACTAGCAACGGCTCACCTCTCTGGCTGCTGAAGATAGGCGCGGTACAAGGGAGTAGGCAGAAGCAAGGTCGGACGTAGCAGAAGGTCGGGGCAGGCAGCAAGGATCGTAGTCAGGGGCAACGGCAGAAGGTCTGGAAACACAGGCAAGGAACACACAAGGAACGCTTTCACTGGCACTAAGGCAACAAGATCCGGCAAGGGAGTGCAAGGGAAGTGAGGTAATATAGGGAAGTGCACAGGTGAAAACCCTAATTGGAACCACTGCGCCAATCAGCGGCGCAGTGGCCCTTTAAATCGCAGAGACCCGGCGCGCGCGCGCCCTAGGGAGCGGGGCCGCGCGCGCCGGGACAGAACAGACGGGGAGCGAGTCAGGTAGGGAAGCCGGGGTGCGCATCGCGAGCGGGCGCTACCCGCATCGCGAATCGCATCCCGGCTGGCAGCAGGATCGCAGCGCCCCGGGTCAGAGGACGTGACCGGAGCGCTGCAGCGGAGGGAGTGAAGCGAGCGCTCCGGGGAGGAGCGGGGACCCGGAGCGCTCGGCGTAACAGTGATTACAGTTCAGACTGTATAAGTGATTACAGTGCAGATACATCTAGGGTCTACAGGGGATATCTTCTATGACTGGAGTAAATCAAATTACTTGTTTCTTCTCCATCTGACCCAGACGGCCATGATAACATCTTCTTCCAGTCAGCTTTGACTCCTTGCTTTTGCAACACTTTTCCTACATTTTTCTTACCCTCTACAATAAACTTTCCATCCTGCTCTTTCTTTTGCAGAACAGACCTGCTAGGTTTCTTTCCCCCAGTACTGGATCTGCTACTGACCCAGATGCCCCTGCACTACAAAACCCCTGGGCTGTAATAGGGCCTACTAAATGTTCTTTCTCATAACACTTTTTAGGCATTTCTAAAATCATCAAAGCTTCATTAAATGTTTTATGACAAAATAACAGATATTTTTTTCTTCAATATCCAACAAAAAAACCTGTGTTGTTACTAATGGGTCAATGGGACTGTATATGAGAGATTCACCAACAGAATGCAACGTGCCTGCCACAAAAATCATCACTATCTCCCATTCTTAATGGGGTACTCCGTTGAATTTTTTTTTTAACCTGTTACGGACGTAGAGCGTACCTGTACGCCCTACGCCCAGTCCCGGTGTTTAAAATGGGGTCACGCCATCACACCACATCACACCGGGTCTGTCCCAGCTGCTATTCATAGCCGGGACCCTGGGCTAACAGCGCGCAGCACCGATCATTGTGCCGCATGCTATTAACCCTTCAGACGCGGCGATCAAAGTTGACCGCCGCGTCTGAAAGTGAAAGTAAACACTTCCTGGCAGCACAGTCGGGCTGATCGGGACATCACGGTAGAATTGCGATGTTCTGATCAGCTAGGACGCGACCGGAGACCCCCGTACCTTGCTCCGTCGCGTCCGATCTGGGTTTGATTGCTCCAAGCCTGAGCTACAGGCTTGAGCAATCAAGCCCCTATCTCCCTGATCCATGCCAAGCTATGGCTTTGCAGGGATCAGCATAAGAGATCAGTGTGCAGTGCTATAGTCTCCTATGGGATAACAATGATCAGTATAAGAGATCAGTGTGTGCAGTGTTATAGCCCTCTATGGGATAATAATGATCAGTATAAGAGATCATTGTGTGCAGTGTTATAGCCCCCTATGGGATAACAATGATCAGTATTAGAGATCAGTGTGTGCAGTGTTATAGCCCCCTATGGGATAACAATGATCAGTATAAGAGATTGGTGTGTGCAGTGTTATAGCCCCCTATGGGATAACAATGATCAGTATAAGAGATCAGTGTGTGCAGTGTTATAGTCTCCTATGGGATAATAATGATCAGCATGTGCAGTGATATAGTCTCCTATGGGATAATAATGATCAGTATAAGAGATCAGTGTGTGCAGTGTTATAGTCTCCTATAGTGAAACAGTGAAAAAAAAAGTTAACAAAGGTCATTTAACCCCTTCCCTAATAAAAGTTTGAATCACCCCCCTTTTACCATTAAAAAAAATAAACTGTGTAAATAAAGATAAAAATAAACATATGTGGTATTGCCGCGTGTGGAAATGTCCAAACTATAAAAATATATCATTAATTAAACTGCACGGTCAATGGCGTACGCGCAAAAAAAATTCCAAAGTCCAAAATAACGTATTTTTGGTCACTTTTTATATAATGAAAAAATGAATAAAAAGCGATCAAAAAGTCCGATCGATACAAAAATGGTACCGATAAAAACTTCAGATCACGGCACAAAAAATCCTCATACCGCCCCATAAGCGAAAAAAATAAAAAAGTTATAGGGGGTTAGAAGATGAGAATTTTTTACATAAATTTTCGTGCTTGTAGTTATGATTTTTTTCCGAAGTACGACAATATCCAACCTATATAAGTAGGATATCATTTTAACCGTATGTACCTACAGAATAAACATAAGGTGTTATGTTTACCGAAAAATGCACTGCGTAAAAACGGAAGCCCCCAAAAGTTACAAAATTAATTTTTTTCTTCAATTTTGACGCACAATTAATTTTTGGGTAAAATGACTGATGTCACTGCAAAGTAGAATTTATGGCACGAAAAATAAGCCATCATACGGAATTTTATGTGCAAAATTTAAAGCGTTATGATTTTTAGAAGGTGATGAGGAAAAAATGAAAATGCAAAAATGGAAAAATCCTGTGTCCTTAAGGGGTTAATAAACTGGTGCCAGAAAATTAAACAGATTTGTAAATTACTTCTATTAAAAAATCTTAATCCTTCAGCTGCTGTATGCTCCACAGGAAGTTATTTTCTTTTTATATTTCCTTTCTGTCTGACCACAGTGCTCTCTGCTGACACCTCTGTCCATGTAAGGAACTTTCCAGTGCAGGAGCAAATCCCCATAGCAAACCTATCCTGCTCTGGACAAATCCTGGCTTGGAGTACCCCTTTACATCACTCTTACTCACCATTGTTTGACCATTTCTTGAACACAAGTCTGTTGATGTTAATAAAAATACTTATTCCGAGTATAAAAATGGTCTCAAGAGTAAAAATCCCAACATGTTTCCCCTCATGGATTCTAGGGTTCATCAGGGGACCATGATTCTACCATAGATACAGGGTAGCCTGGAATAGAATAAGATGCTAAGCGCCATTACTTTGTTTCCCTTCTCCACATGCTTTAATGTCCACCAATCTGTACCTGCCGAACAAGTGACTTACATTTTTGGTTGTCCCCTCCCTATTCAGTCTCAGAGGACATTTGTTGCTGGAATTAAGGGGTAAGAAATTAAATGTAGTGAAGTGCACAGAGTTGAGGGTTTTATTAGAAACATTTTAATGGAGACTTTACAATATCTGTCTATTAACATATTTTTCGTCATATAAGACGCTCCGACATATAAGACGCACCTAATTTTATAGGATAAAAATCTAGAAAATAAAGATTCTGAACCAAATACAATGTAAAGTATAGGACAGTGGTCTTCAACCTGCGGACCTTCCGATGTTGCAAAACTACAACTCCCATCATGCCCGGACAGCCAACGGCTGTCCGGGCATGCTGGGAGTTGTAGTTTTGCAACATCTGGAGGTCCGCAGGTTGATGACCACTTGTATAGGAGGTTATACTCACGTGTCCTCGCCGCTCCGGACAGGTCACTGCTTCCCTGGATGTCGCTCCATCGCTGTCGCCGCTTCCCCGGGGGTGTCCCCGTCAGTCCGGAATGTCTCTGCTGCCCGATATCCTCGCTCTCCGTCGCCGCTCCTATTGGGTGACGGGACGGCGTGCGCGACGACGTGATGACGACGAAGGAGAACGCCGGCCATGCAGGGGATCCCGGCACGGAGCAGACACCGAGGAGGCAGGTAAGGTCCCTCCCGGTGTCCTGTATGCTGTTCGGGACGCCGCGATTTCACCGCGGCGGTCCCGAACAACCCGACTGAGCAGCCGGGTTAGTGTTATTTTTGCTTCAGACGCGGCGGTCAGCTTTTATCGCCGCCTCTGACGGGTTAATACAGGGCATCAGCGCGATCGGTGATGTCCTGTATTAGCCGCGGGTCCCGGTCGTTGATGGCCGCAGGGACCGCCGCGATAGGTGTGTGTTCGCTTTATAAGACGCAACAACTCCCCCCCCTCCCGATTTTGGTGAAGAAAAAGTGCGTCTTATACGGCGAAAAATACGGTACTTTGTGCTTCACTTTTGGTCCAATTCTTCCAATTTTAAGGACAATTGATCTAAAAAAAAATAATGTATTCCCTCTGTGTGTTTGGAGATTAGTTGATTGACAGATGGAGAAAACAGATAAAACAAATTCATTTTTCTTCAAGTCACTGGGACTTTCTTCTTTCCAGTCTGCAGGAGCCTGGGCTGAAGGTTATTTCAGGTCACCCCGGAACGTATTTGTTCTTAAGTCCACTCCATGTTACTTTGTTTCTTCTTGCGCTGCCTCACAGTTTTCTTTTCTTTCTCGGATTCCGCAGCATTGATGTTAATCATATATATTTTTCTGCTTACATAATGGGCTAATTTGTTAGACATGACGCCTTTTGCTTTTCATTAATTGTGCTGATAATTACAGACTTTGGGTGTTTGTAGATTTAAAGGCGGCTAACAACAAGATGACAAGCATCGGCAAATATTGCTCAAGGTTTCGTTTTTCCGCACTCAGGCTTTTGATCTTCTCTAATTTAACACTTAACTTATCCCAGGGCTCAATTCTCAGTATAAAACTTAGACAAATAATGTGAAGGAGGAAGAAATCTGTGAACATAAAAACTCGCTAAGAAAATAATCTTCATATCTTGCAGATGAATTCACACAAGTTGTACATTTTGTTTTCCTTTCTTCTCTCTCACTCCCCCGTTTCCTTATCTTTTCCGCTCCCTCTTCTCATTCCTTTATTTCTCTTTTTCTTTCTCTTTTCACTAACGCATCTAATGCATCATATGTCTTTCTTTTATATTTTTATTTGCTTCCTTTTTCTTTTCTACTTTACAATTTCCTTTCTTTTCTTAAAGGATTTTTTTTTTTTTTGTAATCAACTGGTTTCAGAAAGTTAAACAGATTTGTAAATTAACAACAAAGGCACGTACGTGCACTCACCGCTCAACGGAGACTGTTCAGCATGAGGGTCCGGTCCACGGAAAGGCTGGATTACAGCATCGGTGCAGGTAAGTGGGCGCTCGGAGGCTGCGCCGGCTGTTTCACACGTGTAAGCGTGCTTCTTCCAGCCTTTCCGTGGACCGGACCCTCATGCTGAACAGTCTCCGTTGAGCGGTGAGTGCACGTACGTGCCTTTGTTGTTATATTTATTGATACTGCACACCTCTCGTATGTGCACCCCACAGGAGACTCATTACAGGCCACTGATCTCACGCAGTATTCCCAATTCAGGTGCAGTAACACTTTAGTGTGCCCTTTCCTTTCTTGGCAGATTTGTAAATACTTCTATTTAACCCCTTAACAACCATGGACGTAAATGTACGTCCTGATTTGGCGGGACTTCCCGCACCAAGACGTATATTTACGTCCTGCGTATCGGAAGGGTGCTCACATCATATATGGCAGGTTCCGGCTGCTAGCAGCAGCCAGGGACCTGCCCGTAATGGCCGACATCCGCTATCGAGCGGATGTCCGCCATTAACCCCTCAGATGACATGATCAATACAGATTACGGCATCTGCGGCATTGCGGTACTTTGATTGGATGATCGAATTGCCCGCAGCGCTGCCGCAGTGATCCGATCATCCGGCATGGTGGCCAGAGGTCTCCTCACC
Source organism: Hyla sarda (assembly GCF_029499605.1). NCBI lineage: Eukaryota > Metazoa > Chordata > Amphibia > Anura > Hylidae > Hyla > Hyla sarda. The sequence continues at coordinate 187,326,732 of NC_079197.1, read as the reverse complement.
TGGCTCTGGCCGTCCAGGGGTCTTCTGCTCTGGTCTGAGATCGAGCAGACCAGAGCAGAAGATCACCGATAATACTGAGCAGTGCTGTGTCCTATACATAGCACTGCACAGTATTAGCAATAAAAGTATTGCTATAGATAGTCCCCTATGTGGACATTAAAAGTGTAAAATAAAAGTTGAAAAATGTAAAAAAAAAAAAAGTAAAAAAAAAGTTAAAACTCCCCTCCCCAATAAAAATGAAAATTGCCCGTTTTTCCCATTTTACCCCCAAAAAGCTTAATTTTTTTTTAAATTTGTATCACCGCGTGCATAAATGTCCGAACTATCAAAATATTATGTTAATGATCCTGTACGGTGAATGGCGTAAACGCAAAAAAATAAAGAAGTCCAAAAATGCTGGTCCTTAAGGTGAAAATGGGCTTGGTCATTAAGGGGTTAAATATCCTAATCCTTTCAGTACTTATCAGCTGCTGTATACTACAGAAGAAGTTGTGTAGTTCTTTCCAGTCTGACCACAGTGCTCTCTGCTGCCACCTCTGTCCATGTCAGGAACTGTCTGGATCAGGAATGGTTTGCTATGGGGATTTGTTCCTGTAGATACATAGGGGGAGGTTTACCAAAACTTGTCTAGAGGAAAAGTTGCTAAGTTACCCATAGCAACCAATCAATTTGCTTCTTTAATTTTTGAAAAGTCCTCTGAAAAATAAAAGAAGCGATCTGATTGGTTGCTATGGGCAACTCAGCAATGTTTCCTCCGGACAAGTTTTGATAAATCTCCCCCACTGGGCCATTTACTGCACCAAATAAAGAGCCAAATATCTGTTTACTATAGAATAATTTATTTTTTTTATTATACCAGTTTATGTACATCTTCCCATAATGTGGGAAAGATGTGAAAAAATTCTGCAGCATTTAAATACAATGGAATCCAACAATGTTCCCATGTTGTCATATTCACACTCAAGTAACTGAACATAAATTAATGCGCAAAGTAATAAGTAACAATCGCAAGTTTCAACATTAGCAGGTAACACAACAGGGAAAACAAGCTTAGAGCGTTGTAGCAACAACAACGACGCAACAAGCGATTTGGTGATATCCTTACAATAAAGGGTAAGCTGTAAGATATGTTGATCCTGCATATGTTAACAATGCATAATAAAACTCCGGCGAGGGATAAATGTTTTATTAGACAGTCTTGTAAATCGACAGTAAACATTTGCTCAGCTGCTTTCTTTGTTTGTTTGAAAAAGCTGGAAGAAATGTGAAAAACATAATATAGAAGACCGCAGGATGACATCACCAAGGAAGGTACACTAAAAAAAGATACAATGAAATAAAAAGAAATACTTAAAAAAAAAAGTAAAAACTTTTGAAGCATTAACAAAAAAATAAGTAAAAAGAAATGGTGTCAACCCCCAAGAGGAGACTAAGCGTTTTGTTTTTGAAGTTCATCGCCAGGTCGTTGACTATGAGTCCCTTGGTGAAAATGTCCATTCTATAGCAAAAAGATACAAAAAGACCTATAAATGACACACAAAAAAAAAATCTAAGTTACAACATTCAATTCAATAATAAGAACACAGAATGGACAGCGGCCGACACAAAGGCACAGCTGCGTCCGTGCCATCGGGTCTCAACCATTGGAAGCGTCTTGTTAAACTCCATTGTCCGGGGCTGAAAGACTCGAGCTCAAATAATCACATACAAAATGATGGCTCCAACTTTGGCTAATCAGATAAGAAGTCCAGAGATAAAGAAAAAAATGAAAATAAATAAAGATTCAATTCTCTTAAACAAGAGGCGGCTGAACTTTTATTCAGAATATAACAAAAAATATATAAAATAATTATAAAATCCTGGCAATTGAGCGCTGATCAACCGGATTGCTCTTCGGAATCAAGTATCATATTCATGTTTTAGAATCATTTTTTTTTTTTTCGAGCCGTGTGAAATGGAAGCTTTGAAGTCGTGTATGAAAAATTCAATCATAGGCAAAAAGGCAGCGAGAGGAACAAAAAATGCCAACGCACAGAAGAAAATGATCTGAATGGTTGCCAGATATGGACGCCAGGCGATGATAGAAAGGTACTTCAGCTGGAATAAATTATAGGAATGTATGGAATGTAGGCCATCAAAACTTCTACGGAGGGAGGCGCGCTATTTATGGAGCCACTTAATACTATAGATCAGATTTTTTAGATGATCCTAAGCCTGATGTGCTGTAAATGCTCAATATTGCAGCACTTACTGTACGTTGTATGGAGTGGTGTAAACATCAGCTTCCCAATGATCCTTTGTACGAGGGGAATTCCAGTACATAAATACTTATTCCCTATCCACAAAGGGTCCCAGCGGTCAGAACCCTTCAATCTCCTGCCTGGCACCACGGCCTTCCATGCACAGATTATTATTGACTATGGCACAAATCAGGGGCCGCTCTTTGGGAGAGCCGGAGACAGTGGAGGAGCACACATAAAGGGAGCATACATGGAGGTCAGTTAACACAGGTTGTAAATAGGGAGGAGAGCATACGTGAAGGGCAGCCCACACAGACAGGAGATAAAGAGGGAAGAATACATGAAGGGCAGCTCACATAGGCTGTAGATAGGGAGGAGAGCATTAATGGAGGTCTGACTATACAAGCTGGAGATAGGGAGCAGAACATTCTTGTAGGACAGCTCACACAGGCTGGAGATAGGGTGGAGAACATACATGGAGGCCAGCTCAAACAGACTGGTGATAGGGAAGACAACATATATAGAGGGCAGCTCACACAAACAGGAGATGAGGAGGGGAGAATATATGGAGGGATGCTCACATAGGCTGGAGATAGGGAGGAGAGCATACATGGAGGACAGCTCACACAGGCTGTAGATAGAGAGGAGAGCATACATGGAGGGCAGCTCAAGCAGACTGGTGATAGGGAAGACAACATATATAGAGAGAGCAGCTCACACAAACTAGAGATGAGGAGGGGAGAATATATGGAGGGCTGCTCACATAGGCTGGAGATAGAGAGGAGAGCATACATGGAGGACAGCTCACACAGGCTGTAGATAGAGAGGAGAGCATACATGGAGGGCAGCTCACACATGCTTTAGATAGAGAAGAGAGCATACATGGAGGGAAGCTCACACTGGCTGTAGATAGAGAGGCGATCATACATGGAGGACATCTCACACAGGCTGTAGATAGAGAGGAGAGCATACATGTAGAGCAGATCACACAGGCTGTAGATAGAGGGGAGAGCATACATGGAGGGCAGATCACAAAGGCTGTAGATAGAGAAGAGAACATATATGGAGGACAGCTCACACAGGCTATGGATAGGGAAGGAAGGTAGGATAGTATACAGAGAGCATCTTATATAGATTGTAGGTATGTAGAAACACAGATACAAGGCAGTCTGCAGGGGAGAATCACATGGACAGTTTTAAGTAGGAAGAAAGTAAAAGACCCACACTTAACCCTGAACAAACAGATCTCACACTCTGCATTTATTATGGGGGGGGGGGGGGATCCTAACCCAGGAGCAGGCTGCAAACTGAATATCAGGGGTCTAAGAATGATGCAATGAAGAACGCCAGCCAAAACTTATTACAACACTTGTAGGTCAAGAGACCATGAGCATCTTGAAAACTCTTTATTCTCCTTATCAAAGGTGTCCCCAGTCTTTATATCCAGTTTTCTCTCCAGACAGCAGATGACACCTCTGAAAATAATCCTTAGTTTCTTGGCAGACTATTGTGAACTTCTTTTTTTTTCTTGTTGCCCTTTTTTCTTTTCTTCTTTCCTGGCCCCGTTGCATGCTGGGAGATGATTACATGTAGTTTTGTAGTGTAGTTCAGGATTTTCACTAACAACATAATTGATTCCATTTATTGCAGATTACGAGAGTCATTTGCATGTATCTAGTGCGGCATTGTCACATCTAAATAGTTTGTCACAGAACCCTTTATTATTTACAGGGATGCATTTGCAGCGCGGCTCTTGAATTTAGTTTATCAATCAATGAGGCTTTACCGCAGATTTATCATGTTTCTTATTATCTGTCTGAACAATCTCTATAATTCTCTCCACCCAGATGAACATTCACAATATGTATATATTTTTTTCTCTTTAGCTGAGTGATTGTCAGAAATGACACCGAATAATTATAGCGGAATTATAAGGCTAAATAAACAAGCTGTAATTCTAATAGAGACCGACCGGCCTCATCCATTATAGAAGACAAGTTGTGTATTTATCAATCACGGATACACAATACATTGATTAGAAAGTGCCACCATTTGCCAGAACATTGCGGATTACAGTCCTTGAGATAATTGCTGCTAACTGGATAATGGTCTGAAATTCAACTCATAGGAAAATGCTTTTTTTTTTTTTTTTACAGTTTTTTTCTCTCTTAATTTGTTACAATTTTGTTACAAAGTAGAACAGATTGCAATGTGGATCCTGCGTCTCCCTGTCTCACCGCATCATCTGTTCTTTATCCGTTATTGGCGCAGTAGGACACCTTCATCTTCTATTACATAACTGGATGAAAAACAGAACAGTAAAACTGATGTCAAATTTGTAGTTCGCTTTCTTCAATCTGCAAACACTGGGAAACATTGTGACTACTGAAAAAATGGAAACTGACAGAATGGATGAAATCTAAAGACAAAAGGAGACAGGTAAAAAAACAAACAGGCAAAATATGAACAAAAACATTTTTTTTCCTTAACCCCTAGAGGACGAAGTGTGTAAATGTACTCTGCGCCAGCTGCCTGTCCATGTGCCAATCAGAGGACAGACAGGGATTTTACCTGCCTTCTTCTGATCCAATTGGTGCTCCAAATGTGCAGGCAGCCTCTACTAATGGAGCGCCGATAACACTGATCAATGCTATGCTATGGCACAACATTGGTTTTGGGGTTGTTGATGGGGTTAGTAATAATATCCCAGACAGTCTGAAGTATTCATTGGGTTCATGGTTACATCATAAGTGGTCTAGGGTAGTGGTGGGCTTACATTTAACATCCTGGGTAATCCCTAGAGTATTGGTAATATTTCTGGTGGTCTATGATTCAACCAATCATAGCACAATTTACCTTGTCATAGAGACTCTGTGGTTGGCTCATTGCAGTAAATCAGTATCCATATAATCTATCAGAGTGTGAGCTGGGGTGGGGTGGGTAGTGTAGGGGGAGGGGGGGGAATAAAAGGAAACCATATGTGACCAGAGTGGACCCCTGACTCACCATAACTATAATAGAGAGTCAGTAACCATAACTATAATAGAGAGTCAGTAACCATAACTATAATAGAGAGTCAGTAACCATAACTATAATAGAGAGTCAGTAACTATAACTATAATAGAGAGTCAGTAACTATAACTATAATAGAGAGTCAGTAATCATAACTATAATAGAGAGTCAGTAATCATAACTATAATAGAGAGTCAGTAATCATAACTATAATAGAGAGTCAGTAACTATAACTATAATGGAGAGTCAGTAACTATAACTATAATAGAGAGTCAATAATCATAACTATAATAGAGAGTCAGTAACCATAACTATAATAGAGAGTCAAAAATCATTACTATAATAGAGAGTCAGTAACCATAACTATAATACAGAGTCAGTAACCATAACTATAATAGAGAGTCAGTAGCTATAACTATAATAGAGAGTCAGTAACTATGACTATAATAGAGAGTCAGTAACCATAACTATAATAGAGAGTCAGTAACTATAACTATAATAGAGAGTCAGTAACTATGACTATAATAGAGAGTCAGTAACCATAACTATAATAGAGAGTCAGTAACTATAACTATAATAGAGAGTCAGTAACTATGACTATAATAGAGAGTCAGTAACCATAACTATAATAGAGAGTCAGTAGCTGTAACTATAATGGAGAGTCAGTAACCATAACTATAATAGAGAGTCAGTAACTATAACTATAATAGAGAGTCAGTAATCATAACTATAATAGAGAGTCAGTAACCATAACTATAATAGAGAGTCAGTAATCATAACTATAATAGAGAGTCAGTAATCATAACTATAATAGAGAGTCAGTTATTATAACTATAATAGAGAGTCAGTAATCATAACTAAAACAGAGAGTCAGTAACCATAACTATAATAGAGAGTGTGTAATCATAATTATAATAGAGAGTCAGTTAATATAACTATAATAGAGAGTCAGTAACCATAACTATAATAGAGAGTCAGTAATCATAACTATAATAGAGTCAGTAATCATAACTATAATAGAGAGTCAGTAATCATAACTATAACAGAGAGTCAGTAATCATAACTATAATAGAGAGTCAGTAACCATAACTATAATAGAGAGTCAGTAACCATAACTATAATAGAGAGTCAGTAATCATAACTATAATAGAGAGTCAGTAACCATAACTATAATAGAGAGTCAGTAATCATAACTATAATGGAGAGTCAGTAATCATAACTATAATAGAGAGTCAGTTAATATAACTATAATAGAGAGTCAGTAACCATAACTATAATAGAGAGTCAGTAGTCATAACTATAATAGAGAGTCAGTAATCATAACTATAATAGAGAGTCAGTAATCATAACTATAATAGAGAGTCAGTAACCATAACTATAATAGAGAGTCAGTAACCATAACTATAATAGAGAGTCAGTAATCATAACTATAATAGAGAGTCAGTAATCATAACTATAATAGAGAGTCAGTTACTATAACTATAATAGAGAGTCAGTAACCATAACTAGAATAGAGAGTCAGTAACCATAACTATAATAGAGAGTCAGTAATCATAACTATAATAGAGTCAGTAATCATAACTATAATAGAGAGTCAGTAATCATAACTATAATAGAGAGTCAGTTACTATAACTATAAAAGAGAGTCAGTAACCATAACTATATTAGAGAGTCAGTAATCATAACTATAATAGAGAGCCAGTAACTATAACTATAATAGAGAGTCAGTAACTATGACTATAATAGAGAGTCAGTAACCATAACTATAATAGAGAGTCAGTAGCTGTAACTATAATGGAGAGTCAGTAACCATAACTATAATAGAGAGTCAGTAACTATAACTATAATAGAGAGCCATTAATCATAACTATAATAGAGAGTCAGTAACCATAACTATAATAGAGAGTCAGTAACCATAACTATAATAGAGAGACAGTAATCATAACTATAATAGAGAGTCAGTAATCATAACTATAATAGAGAGTCAGTTAATATAACTATAATAGAGAGTCAGTAATCATAACTAAAACAGAGAGTCATTAACCATAACTATAATAGAGAGTCAGTAATCATAACTATAATAGAGAGTCAGTTAATATAACTATAATAGAGAGTCAGTAACCATAACTATAATAGAGAGTCAGTAATCATAACTATAATAGAGTCAGTAATCATAACTATAATAGAGAGTCAGTAATCATAACTATAACAGAGAGTCAGTAATCATAACTATAATAGAGAGTCAGTAACCATAACTATAATAGTCAGTAATCATAACTATAATAGTCAGTAATCATAACTATAATAGAGAGTCAGTAATCATAACTATTATGTAGAGTCAGTAACTATAACTATAATAGAGAGTCAGTAATCATAACTATAATAGAGAGTCAGTAATCATAACTATAATAGAGAGTCAGTTAATATAACTATAATAGAGAGTCAGTAACCATAACTATAATAGAGAGTCAGTAATCATAACTATAATAGAGAGTCAGTAATCATAACTATAATAGAGAGTCAGTAACCATAACTATAATAGAGAGTCAGTAACCATAACTATAATAGAGAGTCAGTAATCATAACTATAATAGAGAGTCAGTAATCATAACTATAATAGAGAGTCAGTAATCATAACTATAATAGAGAGTCAGTTACTATAACTATAATAGAGAATCAGTTACCATAACTAGAATAGAGAGTCAGTAACCATAACTATAATAGAGAGTCAGTAATCATAACTATAATAGAGTCAGTAATCATAACTATAATAGAGAGTCAGTAATCATAACTATAATAGAGAGTCAGTTACTATAACTATAAAAGAGAGTCAGTAACCATAACTATAATAGAGAGTCAGTAATCATAACTATAATAGAGAGCCAGTAACTATAACTATAATAGAGAGTCAGTAATCATAACTATAATAGAGAGTCAGTAATCATAACTATAATAGAGAGTCAGTAACCATAACTATAATAGAGAGTCAGTAACTATAACTATAATAGAGAGCCAGTAACTATAACTATAATGGAGAGTCAGTAACTATAACTATAATAGAGAGTCAGTAACTATAGCTATAACAGAGAGTCAGTAACTATAACTATAATAGAGAGTCAGTAACCATAACTATAATAGAGAGTCAGTAAATATAACTATAATAGAGAGTCAGTAACCATAACTATAATAGAGAGTCAGTAACCATAACTATAATAGAGAGTCAGTAATCATAACTATAATAGAGAGTCAGTAATCATAACTATAATAGAGAGTCAGTAATCATAACTATAATAGAGAGTCAGTTACTATAACTATAATAGAGAATCAGTTACCATAACTAGAATAGAGAGTCAGTAACCATAACTATAATAGAGAGTCAGTAATCATAACTATAATAGAGTCAGTAATCATAACTATAATAGAGAGTCAGTAATCATAACTATAATAGAGAGTCAGTTACTATAACTATAAAAGAGAGTCAGTAACCATAACTATAATAGAGAGTCAGTAATCATAACTATAATGGAGAGTCAGTAACCATAACTATAATAGAGAGTCAGTAATCATAACTATAATAGAGAGTCAGTAACCATAACTATAATAGAGAGTCAGTAATCATAACTATAATAGAGAGTCAGTAACCATAACTATAATAGAGAGTCAGTAACTATAACTATAATGGAGAGTCAGTAACCATAACTATAATAGAGAGTCAGTAACCATAACTATAATAGAGAGTCAGTAACTATAACTATAATAGAGAGTCAGTAACTCTAACTATAATGGAGAGTCAGTAACTATAACTATAATAGAGAGTCAGTAACTATAACTATAATAGAGAGTCAGTAATCATAACTATAATAGAGAGTCAGTAATCATAACTATAATAGAGAGTCAGTAATCATAACTATAATAGAGAGTCAGTAACTATAACTATAATAGAGAGTCAGTAATCATAACTATAATAGAGAGTCAGTAATCATAACTATAATAGAGAGTCAGTAACTATAACTATAATAGAGAGTCAGTAACTATAACTATAATAGAGAGTCAGTAACTATAACTATAATGGAGAGTCAGTAACTATAACTATAATAGAGAGTCAGTAACTTTAGCTATAATAGAGAGTCAGTAACTATAACTATAATAGAGAGTCAGTAACCATAACTAGAATAGAGAGTCAGTAACCATAACTATAATAGAGAGTCAGTAATCATAACTATAATAGAGTCAGTAATCATAACTATAATAAAGTCAGTAATCATAACTATAATAGAGAGTCAGTAATCATAACTATAATAGAGAGTCAGTAATCATAACTATAATAGAGAGTCAGTAACTATAACTATAATAGAGAGTCAGTAATCATAACTATAATAGAGAGTCAGTAACTATAACTATAATAGAGAGTCAGTAATCATAACTATAATAGAGAGTCAGTAATCATAACTATAATAGAGAGTCAGTAACTATAACTATAATGGAGAGTCAGTAACCATAACTATAATAGAGAGTCAGTAACCATAACTATAATAGAGAGTCAGTAATTATAACTATAATAGAGAGTCAGTAACTATAACTATAATGGAGAGTCAGTAACTATAACTATAATAGAGAGTCAGTAACTATAACTATAATAGAGAGTCAGTAATCATAACTATAATAGAGAGTCAGTAATCATAACTTTAATAGAGAGTCAGTAATCATAACTTTAATAGAGAGTCAGTAACTATAACTATAATAGAGAGTCAGTAATCATAACTATAATAGAGAGTCAGTAATCATAACTATAATAGAGAGTCAGTAACTATAACTATAATAGAGAGTCAGTAACTATAACTATAATAGAGAGTCAGTAATCATAACTATACTAGAGAGTCAGTAACTATAACTATAATAGAGAGTCAGTAACTATAACTATAATGGAGAGTCAGTAACTATAACTATAATAGAGAGTCAGTAACTATAACTATAATAGAGAGTCAGTAATCATAACTATAATAGAGAGTCGGTAATCATAACTATAATAGAGAGTCAGTAATCATAACTATAATAGAGAGTCAGTAATCATAACTATAATAGAGAGTCAGTAATCATAACTATAATAGAGAGTCAGTAATCATAACTATAATAGAGAGTCAGTAATCATAACTATAATAGAGAGTCAGTAATCATAACTATAATAGAGAGTCAGTAACCATAACTATAATAGAGAGTCAGTAATCATAACTATACTAGAGAGTCAGTAACTATAACTATAATAGAGAGTCAGTAACCATAACTATAATAGAGAGTCAGTAACCATAACTATAATAGAGAGTCAGTAACCATAACTGTAATAGAGAGTCAGTAACCATAAGAAAGCCCCAGTATTATACTCAGTGATCGGGCTGTAGGTGGAGGCCATCATACAGATTTCATATTAAACACCAATAGCTGGTGGTCTTCTGCCTTCTGCATATAAATGGCTTTTTCTGTGAAATCCCACTGTCCACTCAGGAAGAACACTGATTGACAATCAATTTCACATGGAACAGACAACAGGTGGAAATTATAGGCAATTAGCAAGACACCCCCAATAAAGGTGTGGTTATGCAGGTGGTGACCACAGACCACTTCTCAGTTCCTATGCTTCGTGGCTGATGTTTTGGTCACTTTTGAATGCTGGCGGTGCTTTCACTCTAGTGGTAGCATGAGGCGGAGTCTACAACCCACACAAGTGGCTCAGGTAGTGCAGCTCATCCAGGATGGCACATCAATGCGAGCTCTGGCAAGAAGGTTTGCTGTGTCTGTCAGTGTAGTATCCAGAGCATGGAGGCGCTACCAGGAGACAGGCCAGTACATCAGGAGACATGGAGGAGGCTATAGGAGGGAAACAGACTCCATGAGGGTGGTATGAGGGCCCGACATCCACAGGTGGGGGTTATGCTTTCAGCCCAACATTGTGTAGGAAGTTTGGCATTTGCCAGAGAACACCAAGATTGGCAAATTCACCACTGGTCCCCTGTGCTCTTCACAGATGAAAGCAGGTTCACACTGAGCACATGTGACAGACGTGACACAGTCTGGAGATGCCGTAGAGAACAATCTGCTGCCTGCAACATTCTCCACCATGACCGGTTTGGCAGTGGGTCAGTAATGGTGTTTGGTGGCATTTCTTTGGGGGCCGCACAGCCCTCCATGTTCTTGCCAGAGGTAGTCGGACTGCCATTAGGTACCGAGATGAGATCCTCAGACCCCTTGTGAGATCATACGCTGGTGCGGTTGGGTTCCTCCTAATACAAGACAATGCTAGACCTCATGTGGCTGGAGTGTGTCAGCGGTTCCTACAAGAGGAAGGCATTGATGCTATGGACTGGCCGCCCGTTCCCCTGAATCCTAATTGAGCACATCTGGGACATCTCGCTCCATCCACCACAGACTGTCCAGGAGTTGGTGGATGCTTTAGTCCAGGTCTTGGAGGACATCCCTCAGGAGACCATCCTCCACCTCATCAGGAGCATGCCCAGGCGTTGTAGGGAGGTCATACGGGCACGTGGAGGCCACACACACTACTGAGCCTCATTGGGACTTGTATTAAGGACATTACATAAAGTTGGATCAGCCTGTAGTGGGGTTTTCCACTGTGATTTTGAGTGTGACTCCATATCCAGACCTCCAGGGGTTGAGACATTTCATTTCCATTGATTATTTTTGTGTGATTTTGTTGTCAGCGCATTCAACTATGTAAAGACGAAAGTATTTCGTACGATTAGTTTATTCAGATCTAGGATGTGGTTTTTTTTAGCAGTATATATATATATATATATATATATATATATATATATATTTCTGAAAAAAAGCTGAGGAGAGAGAAGCGACATCCAGGAGAAGCGTCCTCCATCGGAGCCATCATGGAATAGTCCTTCAGGTGCCATGAGGAGAGTGCGGATCATTATAGGACACTCCTGAGGGACCACACGTGGGGCAGAGACTTTATACGGCTTTTATGTCTCCTGTACTGATAACTTGTATTTCATACTTCCCCCTGTTTGTCCATATTTCTCTCTGTATCTTCCATGAGAAGGAAAGTGTCTCAGTAAATGAATTAAGAGCCGCGGATGTAAAGATGGAGCTGATTCCCTCTTGTTAGGTCTGGTATTAAAGAGAAGCAATGGCAGCCATGCAAAGAGGACAGTATTAGGCCGGGGAATTGAGGCGCCAGTGAAGTGCACAGAAGGCAATTTGTAATTCCGTGAATTTCTTTGCAACAGAGAGTTTTGTTGGAAATGCTGTGGGGACAATATTTCATCTTCAGATCTTTCACAGCATTTCTGATAGAAAGTAATCTGTGTCCCTGCAAATGCTGCATGTAAGTACAAGTGCGGAACAAGAGCGCACACTGAATATTCCTTTCTGGAGCTAAAAGAAGTAAATGGAATACAAAGTGGACAAGGCCTGCGACTATATCTATCTATCTATCTATCTATCTATCTGTCTATCTATCTAGAAATCCAGTAAACAGCAGCACACAAGTTATGATGAAAAAAAAGTGAAGCTTTTTTCCATTATTCCAGCGCAAAAAAACAGAGCAATGTTTCTGAGACCTCACACCGCCATTTTCAAGCTCAAATATGTCCATCTATCTATCTATCTATCTATCTATCTATCTATCTATGTATCTATCTATTTATCTCTCCTATCTATCTCATATCTATCTATCTAATATCTATCTATCTCATATCTATCTATCTCATATCTATCTATCTCATATCTATCTATCTATCTATCTCATATCTATCTATCTCATATCTATCTATTTATCTATCTATTTATCTCTCATATCTATCTCATATCTATCTATGTATCTATCTATCTATCTCATATCTATCTATCTATCTATCTATCTATCTCATAGCTATCCATGTATCTATCTATCTATCTCATATCTATCTATCTCATATTTATCTCATATCTATCTATCTATCTATCTATATCCTCTATCTAACACTATGTCGTTATGTGGTAGTTTTTCTCCTTTATAAATCTCTCCTCCTTTACCGTGGTGTTCCCCTTATTATATATAAAGTCTCTATCATCTCCCTCTGTCTCCTCTTTCTTCTATACATGAAAAGATCCTGGAACCTTTCCTGGTCAGTTTTATCCTCAGTCCATGGACTAGTTTAGTATCTTATCTGAACTCCTTTTACTGCCAATACCTCTCCCTATACACCCATGAGCACCTTCCTCTACTGCTAATACCTCTCCCTATACACCCATGAGTACCTCCCTCCACTGCTAATACCTCTCCCTATATACCCATGATCACTTTCCTCTACTGCTAATACCTCTCCCTATACACCCATGAGCACTTCCCTCTACTGCTCATACCTCTCCCTATATACCCATGATCACTTCCCTCTACTGCTAGTACTGCTCCCTTTAAATCCATAAGCAGTTCCCTCTACTGCTAATACCTCTCCATATAAACCCATGAGCACCTCCCCCTACTGCTTATATCTCTTTCTGTACACCCATGAGTAGTTCCCTCTACTGCTTATACCTCTCCCTATACACCCATGAGCACTTCCCTCTACTTCTAATACCTCTCCCTATACACCCATGAGCACTTCCCTCTACTGCTAATACCTCTCCCTATACACTCATGAGCACTTCCATCTACCGCTAATACCTTTCCCCAATACAGCCATGAGCACTTCCCTCTACTGCTAATACCTCTTCCTATACACCCATGAGCAGTTCCCTCTAGTGCTAATACCTCTCCCTATACACCCATGATCACTTCCCTATACTGCTAATACCTCTCCATATACACCCATGAGCAGTTCCCTCTACTACTAATACCTCTTTCTATACATCCATGAGCACTTCCCTCTACTGCTAATACATCTCTCTATACACCAACTAGCAGTTCCCTTTACTGCTAATACCTCTCCCTATACACCCATGAGCACTTTTTCTGCTGCTAGTACCTCTCCACATACACAAATTATATATTTATCTACCTAGCTATTACAAGTTAGATATGTAAGAACCCAAAGGGTTAATCTGCCATGAGAACTTTTGTTTATTTTCGTTGCTAAGACTACACCCCTGTGTGTCTAAGTGCTGATTGGTGTCTGCCTATCAGAGTCTTCCTGCTAGATACACAGGTGTATTTAAGGAAGCCTTTCACATCCAGGATTTGCCTATGAAAGAGTATGACTCCAGTAATTAGCATTTATATCCTGTGATTCCTGTTGTTTGATCTTGGCTTGGCTTTTTGACTTCTCTTCCGTGTTAGCATCTTGGTACCTCAACATTTCCTGCTACGGACTAGGCTAGTTGACTTTGACTTTATTGTGTGTTGTTTAGCATTTTTCTGTTAGTTTGTGTGTCTCCTGACTGTCTCTGCGTTCTGTAGTTTATTGTGTTGACTATTCAGGCCATCACTTATATAGAAAGGGACCGGCACCGTGGTTACGGACCAGCTGCCTAGGGCGGGTACGTAAGTAGGCAGGGACAGAGGATGAGGCTGCATTCATTCCCTGCCCGACGTGACATTTTCATAGGCCCAAATACCTGCATCTGCCTTATTCCTGCATTATGGAAGCTATGTCTGCTCTGGTGGAGAAGATGCAGGGCCTTCCTCAGCTGGCCCAGGATTTATCTGAGCGACTTCAATAACATGAGTGTTTTCAGTCCCAATCTAGTTTAGTCCAGACCTTGACTCAGAGACTGCAAGACCAGGAGCAGCTAATTCAGGGTTTGCTTGCCATAATCCAGGAGCTGGAGTCTGCCCATACGCAGGTGCCATTTTATTCTGTTTCAGCTCCTTTGGAACCACAAGTTAGTCTCCTGGATTGTTTTTCTGGTAACCGAAAAGCGTTCAAAACATTTTGTGAGAGTTGTAAACTATACTTTCTTTTGAGACCTAACTCTTCTGGCACAGAGGCCCAGAGAGTGGGAATCATTATGTCCCTTCTGCAAGGGGGTCCCCAAGAGTGGGTAATCTCCCTTTACCCTGACACTCCTGAGTTGTCCTCAGTGGTTTCCTTATTTGCGGGATTGGGTCTCTTGTATGCAGAACCAGACCGAGCTGCGTATGTTGAGTCTCAGCTGCATACGTTAAAACAGGGAGGAGAACTGCGCAGACTTTAGAAAGTGAAGTGTGGCCTCAAAATTGAACACACCAGCTTTGATTTGTCAGTTCAGATTGAGTTTATCAGACACTTTAAAGGAGTGGCTAGTTACTTACCCTTCTCCTGACACCCTTGTCCAAGCTATGACTTTAGCTATGCATTTGGATAGAAGTTTGTGTGAATGCAGATGGGAGTGCTCTTCTTCCTCTGTCTCCTTTTTTCCCTGACTCTTTTCCAGTATCTCATAGCCAACCTGAGGTTGAACCCATGCAAATAGGGTCCATCCATACCCCAGTGGAATACCAAAGATTTCGCCAACTCTACCGGCTATGTTTCTACTGTGGAGAGGATAAACATGTCATCAGGTCCTGTGTCAAGCGTCCGCGTCCAAGTGGTAATCGTGGAGGTCACCTGGGCGCACAGGTATGTCATGCCTCTCAGAGAAATACGCCGGGCATTGTTCCATCTAATGTTCAATCTGATCTAACATATATGAGTGTTGTTAAGCCAGTTTTGCAGCAGCCCCTGGCTGAATTGGTGTGTTGTGGCAGCATGGGCAGACTGAGTATTGAGAGCGCTCATATGGACTTACGGTCAGAGGGAAGTAATGAGGATGTGGAGGATGACTGTGATGAGGAGATTGATGGGACATCTATATCAAAGTCGGTACCTTTGTACTCTCAGGTGGTTAAGGGTCCAGTGGCCCCTCTTAAAAGTGTGCGTGTGTGGGGGGTTGTATGAACCCAAAGGGTTAATCTGCCCATAGAGCTTTTTTTTTGTATCCTGCTAGATACACAGGTGTATTTAAGGAAGCCTTTAACCATCCAGGATTTGCCTGTGAAAGAGTTTGTCTCCACTAACTATATCCTGTGATTCTTGTTATTTGTTTGATCTCAGCTTGGCTTTCTGACTTCTCTTCCGTGTTAGCGTCTTGGTACCTCGACATTTCCTGTTACGGACTAGGCTAGTTGACTTTGACTTTATTGTGTGTTTGTTCAGTATTTTTCTGTTAGTTTGTGTGTCTTCTGACTGTCCCCGGCCTGTGTTTGCTTTTTGTCGTTTATTGTGTTGACTGTTAAAGCTGTCACTCACATAGGAAGGGAGTGGCACCGTGGTTACGGACCCACTGCCAAGGCGGGTACGTTAATAGGCAGGGACAGGCGCTGTGGGTGAGTTAAGGGCTGCACTCTTTCCCTGCCCAGATGTGACAAAGTAAGTGTACAAGTTTTAGTGGGTCTAGTCTTTAGAATACTAAGATACATTCTAGTACACATTCCATTCAGGGAGGTTATTCTTGAACTTGAATCACATTATCCATCAGTCACATCCGCTCCACATGACCATGTTGTATAGAGTTGGGGCGGGAGTCTCCGTTCCTCCTTATTTACAATGCAGTTAAATGAAATTTGTCTTGGAGCGGGATTTATTTGGCTTATTTACTGTAAGCACTCTCCAGCCAGAACAATGTTAACAGAAAATATAGAAGAATAAAGTGTATCATAAAATATAGAGCGGCTCCTGTGTAACCTGGAATAATATATGTGTCTGATAAAGAGAGCGTAAACTAGGCGTGCACAACTACAATCACCCACACATAAGAATGGAAGGATGGAAGAGAGGGATGAAGGAAGGGAGGGAGGGAGGGAGGGAGGGAGGGAGGAAGGAAGGAAGGAAGGAAGGAAAGGAGGAAGGAAGGAAGAGAGGGAGGAAAGGAGGAAGGAAAGGAGGAAGGAAGGAAGGAAGGGAGGAAGGTAGGAAGGAAGGAAGGAAGGAAAGGAGGAAGGAAGGGAGGGAGGGAGGGAGGGAGGAAGGAAAGGAGGAAGGCAGGAAGGGAGGAAGGAAGGGAGGGAGGGAGGGAGGGAGGAAGGGAGGGAGGGAGGGAGGGAGGGAGGGAGGAAGGAAGGAAGGAAAGGAGGAAGGAAGGGAGGTAGGGAGGGAGGGAGGAAGGAAAGGAGGAAGGCAGGAAGGGAGGAAGGAAGGGAGGGAGGAAGGTAGGAAGAAAGGGAGGGAGGTAGGAAGGAAGGAAGGAAGGAAGGAAGGAAAGAAGGGAGGAAGGAAGGGGGAGGGAGGAAGGAAGGGATGGAGGGAGGAAGGAAGGAAGAAAGAAAGGGAGGTAGCAAGGAAGGAAGGAAGGAAAGAAGGGAGGAAGAAAGGAAGGAAGAATGGGAGCGAGGAAGGGAGGAAGGAAGGAAGTAAAGAAGGAAGGAAGAATGGAAGGAAGGAATTAAGGAATGAAGAATAAAAGGAAGGGAGGGAGGGGAGAAGGAAGGATGGAAGAATAGGAACAAGGGAAGGAAGGGAAGAAGGAAGAAAGTGAAGTAGAAAAAGGAAGAAGCAATGAAGTGAGGAAGGAGAAGAAAGAAAGAAAGAAAGAAAGAGGAGGGGGAAAGGAAGAATAGGAACAAGGGAAGGAAGGAAATAAAGAAGAAAGGATGAGGAGCATGCAAGGGAGGAAGGAGGGAAAATATATAAAAAACAAAACTTTAGTTAAAACAAAGAGAAAAACGAGAAACGGAGAGAAGTAGAAAATAAATAAAATGAAAAAAAGAAGTGAAAACAACAGAAGCAGAACAAGAAAAATTTCAGATGGGTTAAAAGAAACAGAACAAGGTGAGAAAGAGAAGGAGAAGAAATAATGAAAAAAGAGTAACATTAATGGAAAAAAAAGGAAATAAATCATATATTCCATAAATTACTGAGCTGGAAATACAACATAGCAGCGCAGTGACTAGCAGAAAAGAAGCTCTGTGGATAGCAGCACAAAGGCCCGGTGGTTAGTAGTTCAGTGGTTATCCGCACAGTAGATCAGTGGTTAACAGTACGGCGGCTTAGTGGTCAGCAGCACAGTGGCTCAGTGGTCAGCAGCACAGTGGCTCAGTGGTCAGCGGCACAGTGGCTCAGTGGTCAGCAGCACAGTGGCTCAGTGGTCAGCAGCACAGTGGATCAGTGGTCAGCAGCACAGAGGCTCAGTGGTCAGCAGCACAGTGGCTCAGTGGTCAGCAGCACAGTGGATCAGTGGTCAGCAGCACAGAGGCTCAGTGGTCAGCAGCACAGTGGCTCAGTGGTCAGCAGCACAGTGGATCAGTGGTCAGCAGCACAGTGGCTCAGTGGTCAGCAGCACAGTGGCTCAGTGGTCAGCGGCACAGTGGCTCAGTGGTCAGCAGCACAGTGGCTCAGTGGTCAGCAGCACAGTGGATCAGTGGTCAGCAGCACAGAGGCTCAGTGGTCAGCAGCACAGTGGCTCAGTGGTCAGCAGCACAGTGGATCAGTGGTCAGCAGCACAGTGGCTCAGTGGTCAGCAGCACAGTGGCTTAGTGGTCAGCAGCACAGTAGCTCAGTGGTCAGCAGCACAGTGGCTCAGTGGTCAGCAGCACAGTGGCTCAGTGGTCAGCAGCACAGTGGCTCAGTGGTCAGCAGCACAGTGGCTTAGTGGTCAGCAGCACATTGGCTCAGTGGTCAGCAGCACAGTGGC
Organism: Hyla sarda; assembly: GCF_029499605.1. NCBI lineage: Eukaryota > Metazoa > Chordata > Amphibia > Anura > Hylidae > Hyla > Hyla sarda. The sequence continues at coordinate 187,307,887 of NC_079197.1, read as the reverse complement.
TTAGTGGTCAGCAGCACAGTGGCTCAGTGGTTATCAGCCCAAAGGCTTAATGGTTAGTAGATCTGTGGCTAGCCTTGTTGCTGTGGGTCCTGGGTTCAGATCCCACTAGCCCATGTCTGCATAGAGTTTGTATGTTTTCCCTGTGTTTCATGGGGTTCTTCCAGATTCCTTCCAAATCCAGATAAGTAAATTTTCTTTTTAAGTAAAATGGTGACAAAGACCGATGTAAGTAATGAGGAACTCAGTACGACTCTGCGGTATATGTTGGCGTTATGTAAATGAAACTCCATACATCTGTACAACTCTGGTGCAGGATGTGGCTCCTCGGACCCCCCGGTCCCCCCCATTCTTTCGTACCATCAGGCAGGCCATGGACTCTATTACAAAAAGTTACACACTAAAAAATCAAACAAATGACTTGTGCAGAGAAATCCATCTTGTGCGCTCAATAAATCTGCGCTCGGTAAGTAGATGTAAAATGGAGAAGCTAAATGGGCAATTATTTATTTTCTGCTATCAACTCCCGGCTTTCTATTACTCCTTCCAACCCCGAGAAAAACAATGTCACTTTTTGCAAAAAACACATTAGCATACATCACTTTGTCTCAAAGACTCCGACAAATAGCTTTTAATGGCAGTGCGAATAAAGTCTGTACACGTGTCTATATTTATACATAAAGATGTCTTAAGTCATTAGAATTCCGCCTTTTCTGCGAGAAAAAAAAAATCATTACGTGGCGGGGGCAGCACTTTTCTTTAACATTTTGCATTGCATCAAAATGACATTAAATTTAATGCAATCTACCATTACTGATTTACCTTACAGCTGAGATGGAAGCTGTCGCCGCCGTCAGTGTCCTTGTTTCCTGAAAAAAAAAAAAAAACGTAAGAATTATTTAATATCTCGTAGAAAAAAAATAATTTTGTATCTTAAATGGAATCGGCCATTACGGAGGTAAAAGCGGTTTTGTAAAGCGCCGCAGACAAAGTCAAACTGCATTAGCAAAAGCAGTGTTTCCTAACCAGCGTGCCTTCAGCTGTTGCAAAACTACAACTTCCAGCATGCACGGGCAGCCTTCGGCTGCCCGGGCATGCTGGGAGTTGTAGTTTTGCAACAGCTGGAGGCACACTGGTTAGGAAACACTGCTTTTGCTTATGCAGTTTGACTTTGTCCTAGACCTGACTGGAAGCCCATAAGGTCCTAGGGTGAAGCTTTGGGGTTCTGATATAAAGCCTTTGCCTGTCTGGACATGCTGGGAGTTGTAGTTTTGCAACAGCTGGAGGCACACAGGTAGGTAAACACTGATTTAAATTCAGCAATTTGACTTTGTCCTAGGCCTTGCAGGAAGCCCAAATAGGTCCTATGGGGAAGCTATAGGGCTCCTGTACAAAGCTTTTGGCTGTCTGGGCATGCTGGGAGTTTTTCCCGTCACCAGTTGACACTACCACTCCCAACATGCCCAGACAGCTCACAACTCATCACATGCATGGCTGGCCATACACATTGGATACATTTAATTGGGACCGGCTGACTATCAGGTGGGACATGTAGCGGCCGTCCCGTATGTATATGGTGACTTATAAACTCGCCCCCGCCACCCCAGCAGTAGATATCAGGGAGGAGAACCAATGGCCATATTGGATTTAAGCTGCTAGATATTGATGTACAGGATTAAACTAGGACATGCACAGACATTTTGGAGGGCTGGGGCTGTCCTCAGGGACACAGTGGGCCTCAGGCCGGGCCTCTTTGACATTCCTTGCCTCTATAAGGCCCCGTTCACACTACGGAATTCTCGCGGCCGAATTCCGCGAGCAGAGATTTCGCCTGGCGGCCACCGCCGAAGGTTCTTCGGTGCTGGGGCCGCGGGGCACTGAGCCGTCACCATTGACGGCTATGGTCCGCTCGCGGAATCCGCGCAAAGAATGAACGTGTTCTTTCTTTGCACGGAACACTTTCAGCGGCGGAAATGTCCGCCGATGAAATTCCGCAGTGACGGAGACCCGTCCACACTAATGTTAAAGCTCACACCGCGGAATTCCGCCTGGAAATTCTGCGGCAATTCCGTAGTGTGAACGGGGCCTAACAGTATTCCTAGCCCCTATAACAGTATTGCTAGCCCCTATAACAGTATTGCTAGCCCCTATAACAGTATTCCTAGCCCCTATAACAGTATTCCTAGCCCCTATAACAGTATTCCTAGCCCCTATAACAGCATTCCTAGCCCCTATAACAGTATTGCTAGCCCCTATAACAGTATTCCTAGCCCCTATAACGGTATTCCTAGCCCCTATAACAGTATTCCTAGCCCCTATAACAGTATTCCTAGCCCCTATAACAGTATTCCTAGCCCCTATAAAAGTATTTCTAGACCCTATAACAGTATTCATAGCCCCTATAACAGTATTCCTAGCCCCTATAACAGTATTCCTAGCCCCTGTAACAGTATTCCTAGCCCCTATAACAGTATTCCTTGCCCCTATAACAGTATTCCTAGCCCCTATAACAGTATTCCTAGCCCCTATAACAGTATTCCTAGCCCCTATAACAGTATTCCTAGCCCCTATAACTGTATTCCTAGCCCCTATAACGGTATTCCTAGCCCCTATAACAGTATTCCTAGCCCCTATAAAAGTATTCCTAGACCCTATAACAGTATTCATAGCCCCTATAACAGTATTCCTAGCCCCTATAACAGTATTCCTAGCCCCTATAACAGTATTACTAGACCCTATAACAGTATTCCTAGCCCCAATAACAGTATTCCTAGCCCCTATAACAGTAATCCTAGACCCTATAACAGTATTCCTAGCCCCTATGACAGTATTCCTAGCCCCTATAACAGTATTCCTAGCCCCTATAACAGTATTCCTAGCCCCTATAACAGTATTACTAGACCCTATAACAGTATTCCTAGACCCTATAACAGTATTCCTAGCCCCTATAACAGTATTACTAGTCCCTATAACAGTATTCCTAGCCCCTATAACAGTATTCCTAGCCCCTATAACAGTAATCCTAGACCCTATAACAGTATTCCTAGACCCTATAACAGTATTCCTAGCCCCTATAACAGTATTCCTAGACCCTATAACAGTATTCCTAGCCCCTATAACAGTATTACTAGACCCTATAACAGTATTCCTAGACCCTATAACAGTATTCCTAGCCCCTATAACAGTATTCCTAGCCCCTATAACAGTATTACTAGACCCTATAACAGTATTCCTAGACCCTATAACAGTATTCCTAGCCCCTATAACAGTATTACTAGACCCTATAACAGTAATCCTAGACCCTATAACAGTATTCCTAGCCCCTATAAAAGTATTCCTAGACCCTATAACAGTATTCCTAGCCCCTATAACAGTATTCCTAGCCCCTATAACAGTATTCCTAGCCCCTGTAACAGTATTACTAGACCCTATAACAGTATTCCTAGACCCTATAACAGTATTCCTAGACCCTATAACAGTATTCCTAGCCCCTATAACAGTATTCCTAGCCCCTATAACAGTAATCCTAGACCCTATAACAGTATTCCTACCCCCTATAACAGTATTCCTAGCCCCTATAACAGTATTCCTAGCCCCTATAACAGTATTCCTAGCCCCTATAACAGTATTCCTAGCCCCTATAACAGTATTCCTAGCCCCTATAACATTATTCCTAGTCGCTATAACAGTATTCCTAGCTCCTATAACAGTATTCCTTGCCCCTATAACAGTATTCCTAGCCCCTATAACAGTATTCTTTGCCCCTATAACAGTATTCATAGCCCCTATAACAGTATTCCTTGCCCCTATAACAGTATTCCTAGCCCCTATAACATTATTCCTAGTCGCTATAACTGTATTCCTAGCCCCTATAACAGTATTCCTAGCCCCTATAACAGTATTCCTAGCCTCTATAACAGTATTCCTAGTCCCTATAACAGTATTCCTAGCCCCTATAACAGTTTTCCTAGACCCTATAACAGTTTTCCTAGCCCCTATAACAGTATTCCTAGACCCTATAACAGTTTTCCTAGCCCCTATAACAGTATTCCTTGCCCCTATAACAGTATTCCTAGCCCCTATAACATTATTCCTAGCTCCTATAACAGTATTCCTAGACCCTATAACAGTTTTCCTAGCCCCTATAACAGTATTCCTAGCCCCTATAACAGTATTCCTAGCCCCTTTAACAGTATTCCTAGCCCCTATAACAGTATTCCTAGCCCCTATAACAGTATTCCTAGCCCATATAACAGTATTCCTAGCCCCTATAACAGTATTCCTGGCCCCTATAACAGTATTCCTAGCCCCTATAACAGTATTCCTACCCCCTATAACAGTATTCTTAGCCCCTATAACAGTATTCCTAGCCCCTATAACAGTATTCATAGCCCCTATAACAGTATCCCTAGCCCCTATAACAGTATTCCTAGCCCCTATAACAGTATTCCTACCCCCTATTACAGTATTCCTAACCCCTATAACAGTATTCCTACCCCCTATAACAGTATTCCTACCCCCTATAACAGTATTCCTACCCCCTATAACAGTATTCCTAGCCGCTATAACAGTATTCATAGCCCCTATAATAGTATTCCTAGCCCCTATAACAGTATTCCTAGCCCCTATAACAGTATTCCTAGCCCTTATAACAGTATTCCTAGCCCCTATAACAGTATTCCCAGCCCCTATAACAGTATTCCTAGCCCCTATAACAGTATTCCTAGCCCCTATAACAGTATTCCTAACCCCTATAACAGTATTCCTAGCCCCCCTAACAGTATTCCTAGCCCCTATAACAATATTCCTAGCCCCTGTAACAGTATTACTAGACCCTATAACAGTATTCCTAGACCCTATAACAGTATTCCTAGCCCCTATAACAGTATTCCTAGCCCCTATAACAGTAATCCTAGACCCTATAACAGTATTCCTACCCCCTATAACAGTATTCCTAGCCCCTATAACAGTATTCCTAGCCCCTATAACAGTATTCCTAGCCCCTATAACAGTATTCCTAGCCCCTATAACAGTATTCCTAGCCCCTATAACATTATTCCTAGTCGCTATAACAGTATTCCTAGCTCCTATAACAGTATTCCTTGCCCCTATAACAGTATTCCTAGCCCCTATAACAGTATTCTTTGCCCCTATAACAGTATTCATAGCCCCTATAACAGTATTCCTAGACCCTATAACAGTATTCCTAGACCCTATAACAGTATTCCTAGCCCCTATAACAGTATTCCTAGCCCCTATAACAGTAATCCTAGACCCTATAACAGTATTCCTACCCCCTATAACAGTATTCCTAGCCCCTATAACAGTATTCCTAGCCCCTATAACAGTATTCCTAGCCCCTATAACAGTATTCCTAGCCCCTATAACAGTATTCCTAGCCCCTATAACATTATTCCTAGTCGCTATAACAGTATTCCTAGCTCCTATAACAGTATTCCTTGCCCCTATAACAGTATTCCTAGCCCCTATAACAGTATTCTTTGCCCCTATAACAGTATTCATAGCCCCTATAACAGTATTCCTTGCCCCTATAACAGTATTCCTAGCCCCTATAACATTATTCCTAGTCGCTATAACTGTATTCCTAGCCCCTATAACAGTATTCCTAGCCCCTATAACAGTATTCCTAGCCTCTATAACAGTATTCCTAGTCCCTATAACAGTATTCCTAGCCCCTATAACAGTTTTCCTAGACCCTATAACAGTTTTCCTAGCCCCTATAACAGTATTCCTAGACCCTATAACAGTTTTCCTAGCCCCTATAACAGTATTCCTTGCCCCTATAACAGTATTCCTAGCCCCTATAACATTATTCCTAGCTCCTATAACAGTATTCCTAGACCCTATAACAGTTTTCCTAGCCCCTATAACAGTATTCCTAGCCCCTATAACAGTATTCCTAGCCCCTTTAACAGTATTCCTAGCCCCTATAACAGTATTCCTAGCCCCTATAACAGTATTCCTAGCCCATATAACAGTATTCCTAGCCCCTATAACAGTATTCCTGGCCCCTATAACAGTATTCCTAGCCCCTATAACAGTATTCCTACCCCCTATAACAGTATTCTTAGCCCCTATAACAGTATTCCTAGCCCCTATAACAGTATTCATAGCCCCTATAACAGTATCCCTAGCCCCTATAACAGTATTCCTAGCCCCTATAACAGTATTCCTACCCCCTATTACAGTATTCCTAACCCCTATAACAGTATTCCTACCCCCTATAACAGTATTCCTACCCCCTATAACAGTATTCCTACCCCCTATAACAGTATTCCTAGCCGCTATAACAGTATTCATAGCCCCTATAATAGTATTCCTAGCCCCTATAACAGTATTCCTAGCCCCTATAACAGTATTCCTAGCCCTTATAACAGTATTCCTAGCCCCTATAACAGTATTCCCAGCCCCTATAACAGTATTCCTAGCCCCTATAACAGTATTCCTAGCCCCTATAACAGTATTCCTAACCCCTATAACAGTATTCCTAGCCCCCCTAACAGTATTCCTAGCCCCTATAACAATATTCCTAGCCGTTATAACAGTATTCCTAGCCCCTATAACAGTATTCCTAGCCCCTATAACTGTATTCCTAGCCCCTATAAAAGTATTCCTAGGCCCTATAACAGTAATCCTAGCCCCTATAACAGTATTCCTAGCCCCTATAACAGTATTCCTAGTCCTTATAACAGTATTCCTAGTCCCTATAACAGTATTCCTAGCCCCTATAACAGTATTCCTAGCCCCTATAACAGTATTCCTAGCCCCTATAACAGTATTCCTAGCCCCTATAACAGTATTCCTAGCCCCTATAACAGTATTCCTGGCCCCTATAACAGTATTCCTAGCCCTTATAACAGTATTCCTAGCCCCTATAACAGTATTCCTAGCCCCTATAACAGTATTCCTAGCCCCTATAACAGTATTCCTAGCCCCTATGACAGTATTCCTTGCCCCTATAACAGTATTCCTAGCCCCTATAACAGTATTTCTAGCCCCTATAACAGTATTCCTAGCCCCTATAATAGTATTCCTGGCCCCTATAACAGTATTCCTAGCCCCTATAACAGTATTCCTAGCCCCTATAACAGTATTCCTAGCCGCTATAACAGTATTTCAAGCCCCTATAACAGTATTCCTAGCCCCTATAACAGTATTCCCAGCCCCTATAACAGTATTCCTAGCCCCTATAATAGTATTCCTGGCCCCTATAACAGTATTCCTAGCCCCTATAACAGTATTCCTAGCCCTTATAACAGTATTCCTACCCCCTATAACATTATTCCTAGCCCCTATAACAGTATTCCCAGCCCCTATAACAGTATTCCTGGCCCCTCCAACAGTATTCTTAGCCCCTATAATAGTATTCCTGGCCCCTATAACAGTATTCCTAGCCCCTATAACAGTATTCCTGGCCCCTCCAACAGTATTCTTAGCCCCTATAATAGTATTCCTGGCCCCTATAACAGTATTCCTAGCCCCTATAACAGTATTCCTAGCCCCTATAACAGTATTCCTAGCCGCTATAACAGTATTTCCAGCCCCTATAACAATATTCCTAGCCCCTATAACAGTATTCCCAGCCCCTATAACAGTATTCCTAGCCCCTATAATAGTATTCCTGGCCCCTATAACAGTATTCCTAGCCCCTATAACAGTATTCCTAGCCCTTATAACAGTATTCCTACCCCCTATAACATTATTCCTAGCCCCTATAACAGTATTCCCAGCCCCTATAACAGTATTCCTGGCCCCTCCAACAGTATTCTTAGCCCCTATAATAGTATTCCTGGCCCCTATAACAGTATTCCTAGCCCCTATAACAGTATTCCTAGCCCCTATAACAGTATTCCTAGCCGCTATAACAGTATTTCCAGCCCCTATAACAATATTCCTAGCCCCTATAACAGTATTCCTAGCCCCTATGACAGTATTCCTAGCCCCTATGACAGTATTCCTAGCCCCTATAACATTATTCCTAGCCCCTATGACAGTATTCTTAGCCCCTATAACAGTATTCCTAGCCCATATAGCAGTATTCCTAGCCCCTATAACAGTATTCCTAGCCCCTATAACAGTATTCCTAGCCCCTATAACAGTATTCCTAGCCCCTATAACAGTATTCCTAGCCCCTATAACAGTATTCCCAGCCCCTATAACAGTATTCCTGGCCCCTCTAACAGTATTCTTAGCCCCTATAACAGTATTCCTAGCCCCTATAACAGTATTCCCAGCCCCTATAACAGTATTCCTGGCCCCTCTAACAGTATTCTTAGCCCCTATAACAGTATTCCTAGCCCCTATAACAGTATTCCTAGCCCCTATAACATTATTCCTAGCTCCTATAACAGTATTCCTAGCCCCTATAACAGTATTCCTAGCCCCTATAACAGTTTTCCTAGCCCCTATAACAGTATTCCTAGACCCTATAACAGTATTCCTAGCCCCTATAACAGTATTCATAGCCCCTATAACAGTATTCCTAGTCCCTATTACAGTATTCCTAGCCCCTATAACAGTATTCCTAGCCCCTATAACAGTATTCCTAGCCCCTATAACAGTATTCCCAGCCCCTATAACAGTATTCCTAGCCCCTATAACAGTATTCCTAGCCCCTATAACAGTATTCCTAGCCCCTATAACAGTATTCCTAGCCCCATAACAGTATTCCTAGCCCCTATAACATTATTTCTTGCCCCTCTAACAGTATTCTTAGCCGCTATAACAGTATTCCTATTCCCTCTAACAGTATTCTTAGCCCCTATAACAGTATTCCTAGCCCCTATAACAGCATTCCTAGCCCCTATAACAGTATTCTTAGCCCCTATAACAGTATTCCTAAACCCTTTAACAGTATTCCTAGCCCCTATAACAGTATTCCTAGCCCCTATAACAGTATTCCTAGTCGCTATAACAGTATTCCTAGCTCCTATAACAGTATTCCTAGCCCCTAAAACAGTATTCCTAGCCCCTATAACAGTATATCTTGCCCCTATAACAGTATTCCTAGTCCCTATAACAGTATTCCTAGCCCCTATAACAGTATTCCTAGCCCCTATAACAGTATTCCTTGCCCCTATAACAGTATTCCTAGCCCCTATAACAGTATTCCTAGCCCCTATAACAGTATTCCTAGCCGCTATAACAGTATTCCCAGCCCCTATAAAAGTATTCCTAGCCCCTATAACAGTATTCCTAGCCCCTATGACAGTATTTCTAGCCCCTCTGACAGTATTCCTAGCCCCTATAACATTATTCCTAGCCCCTATAACAGTATTCTTAGCCCCTATAACAGTATTCCTAGCCCCTATAACAGTATTCCTAGCCCATATAGCAGTATTCCGAGCCCCTATAACAGTATTCCTAGCCCCTATAACAGTATTCCTAGCCCCTATAACAGTATTCCCAGCCCCTATAACAGTATTCCTGGCCCCTCTAACAGTATTCTTAGCCCCTATAACAGTATTCCTAGCCCCTATAACAGTATTCCTAGCCCCTATAACATTATTCCTAGCTCCTATAACAGTATTCCTAGCCCCTATAACAGTATTCCTAGCCCCTATAACAGTTTTCCTAGCCCCTATAACAGTATTCCTAGACCCTATAACAGTATTCCTAGCCCCTATAACAGTATTCATAGCCCCTATAACAGTATTCCTAGTCCCTATAACAGTATTTCTAGCCCCTATAACAGTATTCCTAGCCCCTATAACAGTATTCCCAGCCCCTATAACAGTATTCCTAGCCCCTATAACAGTATTCCTAGCCCCTATAACAGTATTTCTAGCCCCTATAACAGTATTCCTAGCCCCTCTAACAGTATTCCTAGCCCCTATAACAGTATTCCTAGCCCCTATAACAGTATTCATAGCCCCTATAACATTATTCCTAGCCCCTATAACAGTATTCATAGCCCCTATAACAGTATTCCTAGCCCCTATAACAGTATTCCTTGCCCCTATAACAGAATTCCTAGTCCCTATAACAGTATTCCTAGCCCCTATAACAGTATTCCTAGCCCCTATAACAGTATTTCTAGCCCCTATAACAGTATTCCTAGCCCCTATAACAGTATTTCTAGCCCCTATAACAGTATTCCTAGCCGCTATAACAGTATTCCTAGCCCCTATAGCAGTATTCCTAGCCCCTATAACAGTATTCCTAGCCCCTATAACATTATTCCTAGCCCCTATGACAGTATTCCTAGCCCCTATGACAGTATTCCTAGCCCCTATAACATTATTCCTAGCCCCTATAACAGTATTCTTAGCCCCTATAACAGTATTCCTAGCCCCTATAACAGTATTCCTAGCCCCTATAACAGTATTCCTAGCCCCTATAACAGTATTCCTAGCCCATATAACAGTATTCCTCGCACCTATAACAGTATTCCTAGCCCCTATAACAGTATTCCTAGCCCCTATAACAGTATTCCTAGCCCCTATATTAGTATTCCTACCCCCTATAACAGTATTCCTAGCCCCCATAACAGTATTCCTAGCCCCTATAACAGTATTCCTGGCCCCAATAACAGTATTCCTAGCCCCTATAACAGTATTCCTAGCCCCCATAACTGTATTCCTAGCCCCTATAACAGTATTCCTAGCCCCAATAACAGTATTCCTAGCCCCTATAACAGTATTCCTAGCCCCTATAACAGTATTCCTAGTCCCTATAACAGTATTCCTAGCCCCTATAACAGTATTCCTAGCCCCTATAACAGTATTCCTAGCCCTTATAACAGTATTCCTACCCCCTATAACAGTATTCCTAGCCCCTATAACAGTATTCCTAGCCCCTGTAACAGTATTCCTAGCCCCTATAACGGTATTCCTAGCCCCTATAACAGTATTCCTAGCCCCCTAACAGTATTCCTAGCCCCTATAACAGTATTCCTAGCCCCTATAACAGTATTCATAGCCCCTATAACAGTATTCCTAGTCCCTATAACAGTATTTCTAGCCCCTATAACAGTATTCCTTGCCCCTATAACATTATTCCTAGCCCCTATAACAGTATTCCTAGCCCCTATAACAGTATTCCTAGCCCCTATAACAGTATTCCTAGCCCCTACAACAGTTTTCCTAGCCCCTATAACAGTATTCCTAGCCCCTATAACAGTATTCCTAGCCCCTATAACAGTATTTCTAGCCCCTATAACAGTATTCCTTGCCCCTTTAACAGTATTCCTAGCCCCTATAACAGTATTCCTATCCCCTATAACAGTATTCCTAGCCCCTATAACAGTATTCCTAGCCCCTTTAACAGTATTCCTAGCCCCTATAACAGTATTACTAGCCCCTGTAACAGTATTCCTAGCCCCTATAACATTATTCCTAGCCCCTATAACAGTATTCCTTGCCCCTATAACAGTATTCCAACCCCTATAACAGTATTCCTTGCCGCTATAACATTGTTCCTAGCCCCTATAACAGTATTCCTAGCCCCTATAACAGGATTCCTTGCCCCTATAACAGTATTCCTAGCCCCTATAACAGTATTCCTAGCCCCTATAACATTATTCCTAGCCCCTATAACAGTATTCATAGCCCCTATAACAGTATTCCTAGCCCCTATATCAGTATTCCTTGCCCCTATAACAGTATTCCTAGTCCCTATAACAGTATTCCTAGCCCCTATAACAGTATTCCTAGCCCCTATAACAGTATTCCTGGCCCCTATAACAGTATTCCTAGCCCCTATAACAGTATTCCTAGCCCCTATAACAGTATTCCTAGCCCCTATAACATTATTCCTAGCCCCTATGACAGTATTCCTAGCCCCTATGACAGTATTCCTAGCCCCTATAACATTATTCCTAGCCCCTATAACAGTATTCCTAGCCCATATAACAGTATTCCTAGCACCTATAACAGTATTCCTAGCCCCTATAACAGTATTCCTAGCCCCTATAACGGTATCCCTAGCCCCTATATTAGTATTCCTACCCCCTATAACAGTATTCCTAGCCCCTATAACAGTATTCCTAGCCCCAATAACAGTATTCCTAGCCCCTATAACAGTATTCCTAGCCCCTATAACAGTATTCCTAGCCCCTATAACAGTATTCCTAGCCCCTATAACAGTATTCCTAGCCCTTATAACAGTATTCCTAGCCCCTATAACAGTATTCCTAGCCCCTATAACAGTATTCTTAGCCCGTATAACAGTATTCCTAGCCCCTATAACAGTATTCCTAGCCCCTGTAACAGTATTCCTAGCCCCTGTAACAGTATTCCTAGCCCCAATAACAGTATTCCTAGCCCCTGTAACAGTATTCCTAGCCCCAATAACAGTATTCCTTGCCCCTGTAACAGTATTCCTGGCCCCTATTACAGTATTTCTAGCCCCTATTACAGTATTCCTTGCCCCTATAACAGTATTCCTAGCCCCTATAACAGTATTCCTAGCCCCTATAACAGTATTCCTAGCCCCTGTAACAGTATTCCTAGCCCCTATAACAGTATTCCTCGCCCCTATAACAGTATTCCTAGCCCCTATAACAGTATTCCTAGCCCCTATAACAGTATTCCTAGCCCCTGTAACAGTATTCCTAGCCCCTATAACGGTATTCCTAGCCCCTATAATAGTATTCCTAGCCCCTATAACAGTATTCCTAGCCCCTATAACTGTATTCCTAGCCCCTATAACAGTATTCCTAGCCCCTATAACAGTATTCCTAGCCCCTATAACAGTATTCCTAGCCCCTATAACAGTATTCCTAGCCCCTATAACAGTATTCCTGGCCCCTATAACAGTATTCCTAGCCCCTATAACAGTATTCCTAGCCCCTATAACAGTATTCCTAGCCCCTATAACAGTATTCCTTGCCGCTATAACAGTATTCCTAGCCCCTATAACAGTATTCCTAGCCCCTATAACAGTATTCCTAGCCCTTATAACAGTATTCCTAGCCCCCATAACTGTATTCCTAGCCCCTATAACAGTATTCCTAGCCCCTATAACAGTATTCCTAGCCCCTATAACAGTATTTCTAGCCCCTATAACTGTATTCCTAGCCCCTATAACAGTATTCCTAGCCCCTATAACAGTATTCCTAGCCCCTATAACAGTATCCCTAGCCCCTATAACTGTATTCCTAGCCCCTATAACAGTATTCCTAGCCCCTATAACAGTATTCCTACCCCCTATAACAGTATTCCTACCCCCATAACAGTATTCCTAGCCCCTATAACAGTATTCCTAGCCCCCTAACAGTATTCCTAGCCCCTGTAACAGTATTCCTGGCCCCTATAACAGTATTCCTAGCCCCTATAACAGTATTCCTTGCCCCTATAACAGTATTCCTAGCCCCTATAACAGTATTCCTAGCCCCTATAACAGTATTCCTAGCCCCTGTAACAGTATTCCTAGCCCCTATAACAGTATTCCTAGCCCCTATAACAGTATTCCTAGCCCCTATAACAGTATTCCTAGCCCCCTAACAGTATTCCTAGCCCCTATAACAGTATTCCTAGCCCCTATAACAGTATTCATAGCCCCTATAACAGTATTCCTAGTCCCTATAACAGTATTTCTAGCCCCTATAACAGTATTCCTTGCCCCTATAACATTATTCCTAGCCCCTATAACAGTATTCCTAGCCCCTATAACAGTATTCCTAGCCCCTATAACAGTATTCCTAGCCCCTATAACAGTTTTCCTAGCCCCTATAACAGTATTCCTAGCCCCTATAACAGTATTCCTAGCCCCTATAACAATATTTCTAGCCCCTATAACAGTATTCCTTGCCCCTATAACAGTATTCCTAGCCCCTATAACAGTATTCCTATCCCCTATAACAGTATTCCTAGCCCCTATAACAGTATTCCTAGCCCCTTTAACAGTATTCCTAGCCCCTATAACAGTATTACTAGCCCCTGTAACAGTATTCCTAGCCCCTATAACATTATTCCTAGCCCCTATAACAGTATTCCTTGCCCCTATAACAGTATTCCAACCCCTATAACAGTATTCCTTGCCGCTATAACATTGTTCCTAGCCCCTATAACAGTATTCCTAGCCCCTATAACAGGATTCCTTGCCCCTATAACAGTATTCCTAGCCCCTATAACAGTATTCCTAGCCCCTATAACATTATTCCTAGCCCCTATAACAGTATTCATAGCCCCTATAACAGTATTCCTAGCCCCTATATCAGTATTCCTTGCCCCTATAACAGTATTCCTAGTCCCTATAACAGTATTCCTAGCCCCTATAACAGTATTCCTAGCCCCTATAACAGTATTCCTGGCCCCTATAACAGTATTCCTAGCCCCTATAACAGTATTTCTAGCCCCTATAACAGTATTCCTAGCCGCTATAACAGTATTCCTAGCCCCTATAACAGTATTCCTAGCCCCTATAACAGTATTCCTAGCCCCTATAACATTATTCCTAGCCCCTATGACAGTATTCCTAGCCCCTATGACAGTATTCCTAGCCCCTATAACATTATTCCTAGCCCCTATAACAGTATTCCTAGCCCATATAACAGTATTCCTAGCACCTATAACAGTATTCCTAGCCCCTATAACAGTATTCCTAGCCCCTATAACGGTATCCCTAGCCCCTATATTAGTATTCCTACCCCCTATAACAGTATTCCTAGCCCCTATAACAGTATTCCTAGCCCCTATAACAGTATTCCTAGCCCCAATAACAGTATTCCTAGCCCCTATAACAGTATTCCTAGCCCCTATAACAGTATTCCTAGCCCCTATAACAGTATTCCTAGCCCCTATAACAGTATTCCAAGCCCTTATAACAGTATTCCTACCCCCTATAACAGTATTCCTAGCCCCTATAACAGTATTCCTAGCCCGTATAACAGTATTCCTAGCCCCTATAACAGTATTCCTAGCCCCTGTAACAGTATTCCTAGCCCCTGTAACAGTATTCCTAGCCCCAATAACAGTATTCCTAGCCCCTGTAACAGTATTCCTAGCCCCAATAACAGTATTCCTAGCCCCTGTAACAGTATTCCTGGCCCCTATAACAGTATTTCTAGCCCCTATAACAGTATTCCTTGCCCCTATGACAGTATTCCTAGCCCCTATGACAGTATTCCTAGCCCCTATAACATTATTCCTAGCCCCTATAACAGTATTCCTAGCCCATATAACAGTATTCCTAGCACCTATAACAGTATTCCTAGCCCCTATAACAGTATTCCTAGCCCCTATAACGGTATCCCTAGCCCCTATATTAGTATTCCTACCCCCTATAACAGTATTCCTAGCCCCTATAACAGTATTCCTAGCCCCTATAACAGTATTCCTAGCCCCAATAACAGTATTCCTAGCCCCTATAACAGTATTCCTAGCCCCTATAACAGTATTCCTAGCCCCTATAACAGTATTCCTAGCCCCTATAACAGTATTCCAAGCCCTTATAACAGTATTCCTACCCCCTATAACAGTATTCCTAGCCCCTATAACAGTATTCCTAGCCCATATAACAGTATTCCTAGCCCCTATAACAGTATTCCTGGCCCCTATAACAGTATTCCTAGCCCCTATAACAGTATTCCTACCCCCTATAACAGTATTCTTAGCCCCTATAACAGTATTCCTAGCCCCTATAACAGTATTCATAGCCCCTATAACAGTATCCCTAGCCCCTATAACAGTATTCCTAGCCCCTATAACAGTATTCCTACCCCCTATTACAGTATTCCTAACCCCTATAACAGTATTCCTACCCCCTATAACAGTATTCCTACCCCCTATAACAGTATTCCTATCCCCTATAACAGTATTCCTAGCCGCTATAACAGTATTCATAGCCCCTATAATAGTATTCCTAGCCCCTATAACAGTATTCCTAGCCCCTATAACAGTATTCCTAGCCCTTATAACAGTATTCCTAGCCCCTATAACAGTATTCCCAGCCCCTATAACAGTATTCCTAGCCCCTATAACAGTATTCCTAGCCCCTATAACAGTATTCCTAACCCCTATAACAGTATTCCTAGCCCCCCTAACAGTATTCCTAGCCCCTATAACAATATTCCTAGCCCCTGTAACAGTATTACTAGACCCTATAACAGTATTCCTAGACCCTATAACAGTATTCCTAGCCCCTATAACAGTATTCCTAGCCCCTATAACAGTAATCCTAGACCCTATAACAGTATTCCTACCCCCTATAACAGTATTCCTAGCCCCTATAACAGTATTCCTAGCCCCTATAACAGTATTCCTAGCCCCTATAACAGTATTCCTAGCCCCTATAACAGTATTCCTAGCCCCTATAACATTATTCCTAGTCGCTATAACAGTATTCCTAGCTCCTATAACAGTATTCCTTGCCCCTATAACAGTATTCCTAGCCCCTATAACAGTATTCTTTGCCCCTATAACAGTATTCATAGCCCCTATAACAGTATTCCTAGACCCTATAACAGTATTCCTAGACCCTATAACAGTATTCCTAGCCCCTATAACAGTATTCCTAGCCCCTATAACAGTAATCCTAGACCCTATAACAGTATTCCTACCCCCTATAACAGTATTCCTAGCCCCTATAACAGTATTCCTAGCCCCTATAACAGTATTCCTAGCCCCTATAACAGTATTCCTAGCCCCTATAACAGTATTCCTAGCCCCTATAACATTATTCCTAGTCGCTATAACAGTATTCCTAGCTCCTATAACAGTATTCCTTGCCCCTATAACAGTATTCCTAGCCCCTATAACAGTATTCTTTGCCCCTATAACAGTATTCATAGCCCCTATAACAGTATTCCTTGCCCCTATAACAGTATTCCTAGCCCCTATAACATTATTCCTAGTCGCTATAACTGTATTCCTAGCCCCTATAACAGTATTCCTAGCCCCTATAACAGTATTCCTAGCCTCTATAACAGTATTCCTAGTCCCTATAACAGTATTCCTAGCCCCTATAACAGTTTTCCTAGACCCTATAACAGTTTTCCTAGCCCCTATAACAGTATTCCTAGACCCTATAACAGTTTTCCTAGCCCCTATAACAGTATTCCTTGCCCCTATAACAGTATTCCTAGCCCCTATAACATTATTCCTAGCTCCTATAACAGTATTCCTAGACCCTATAACAGTTTTCCTAGCCCCTATAACAGTATTCCTAGCCCCTATAACAGTATTCCTAGCCCCTTTAACAGTATTCCTAGCCCCTATAACAGTATTCCTACCCCCTATAACAGTATTCCTACCCCCTATAACAGTATTCCTACCCCCTATAACAGTATTCCTAGCCCCTATAACAGTATTCCTAGCCCCTATAACAGTATTCCTAGCCCCTATAACAGTATTCCTGGCCCCTATAACAGTATTCCTAGCCCTTATAACAGTATTCCTAGCCCCTATAACAGTATTCCTAGCCCCTATAACAGTATTCCTAGCCCCTATAACAGTATTCCTAGCCCCTATGACAGTATTCCTTGCCCCTATAACAGTATTCCTAGCCCCTATAACAGTATTTCTAGCCCCTATAACAGTATTCCTAGCCCCTATAATAGTATTCCTGGCCCCTATAACAGTATTCCTAGCCCCTATAACAGTATTCCTAGCCCCTATAACAGTATTCCTAGCCGCTATAACAGTATTTCAAGCCCCTATAACAGTATTCCTAGCCCCTATAACAGTATTCCCAGCCCCTATAACAGTATTCCTAGCCCCTATAATAGTATTCCTGGCCCCTATAACAGTATTCCTAGCCCCTATAACAGTATTCCTAGCCCTTATAACAGTATTCCTACCCCCTATAACATTATTCCTAGCCCCTATAACAGTATTCCCAGCCCCTATAACAGTATTCCTGGCCCCTCCAACAGTATTCTTAGCCCCTATAATAGTATTCCTGGCCCCTATAACAGTATTCCTAGCCCCTATAACAGTATTCCTGGCCCCTCCAACAGTATTCTTAGCCCCTATAATAGTATTCCTGGCCCCTATAACAGTATTCCTAGCCCCTATAACAGTATTCCTAGCCCCTATAACAGTATTCCTAGCCGCTATAACAGTATTTCCAGCCCCTATAACAATATTCCTAGCCCCTATAACAGTATTCCCAGCCCCTATAACAGTATTCCTAGCCCCTATAATAGTATTCCTGGCCCCTATAACAGTATTCCTAGCCCCTATAACAGTATTCCTAGCCCTTATAACAGTATTCCTACCCCCTATAACATTATTCCTAGCCCCTATAACAGTATTCCCAGCCCCTATAACAGTATTCCTGGCCCCTCCAACAGTATTCTTAGCCCCTATAATAGTATTCCTGGCCCCTATAACAGTATTCCTAGCCCCTATAACAGTATTCCTAGCCCCTATAACAGTATTCCTAGCCGCTATAACAGTATTTCCAGCCCCTATAACAATATTCCTAGCCCCTATAACAGTATTCCTAGCCCCTATGACAGTATTCCTAGCCCCTATGACAGTATTCCTAGCCCCTATAACATTATTCCTAGCCCCTATGACAGTATTCTTAGCCCCTATAACAGTATTCCTAGCCCATATAGCAGTATTCCTAGCCCCTATAACAGTATTCCTAGCCCCTATAACAGTATTCCTAGCCCCTATAACAGTATTCCTAGCCCCTATAACAGTATTCCTAGCCCCTATAACAGTATTCCCAGCCCCTATAACAGTATTCCTGGCCCCTCTAACAGTATTCTTAGCCCCTATAACAGTATTCCTAGCCCCTATAACAGTATTCCCAGCCCCTATAACAGTATTCCTGGCCCCTCTAACAGTATTCTTAGCCCCTATAACAGTATTCCTAGCCCCTATAACAGTATTCCTAGCCCCTATAACATTATTCCTAGCTCCTATAACAGTATTCCTAGCCCCTATAACAGTATTCCTAGCCCCTATAACAGTTTTCCTAGCCCCTATAACAGTATTCCTAGACCCTATAACAGTATTCCTAGCCCCTATAACAGTATTCATAGCCCCTATATTAGTATTCCTACCCCCTATAACAGTATTCCTAGCCCCTATAACAGTATTCCTAGCCCCTATAACAGTATTCCTAGCCCCAATAACAGTATTCCTAGCCCCTATAACAGTATTCCTAGCCCCTATAACAGTATTCCTAGCCCCTATAACAGTATTCCTAGCCCCTATAACAGTATTCCAAGCCCTTATAACAGTATTCCTACCCCCTATAACAGTATTCCTAGCCCCTATAACAGTATTCCTAGCCCGTATAACAGTATTCCTAGCCCCTATAACAGTATTCCTAGCCCCTGTAACAGTATTCCTAGCCCCTGTAACAGTATTCCTAGCCCCAATAACAGTATTCCTAGCCCCTGTAACAGTATTCCTAGCCCCAATAACAGTATTCCTAGCCCCTGTAACAGTATTCCTGGCCCCTATAACAGTATTTCTAGCCCCTATAACAGTATTCCTTGCCCCTATAACAGTATTCCTAGCCCCTATAACAGTATTCCTAGCCCCTATAACAGTATTCCTTGCCCCTGTAACAGTATTCCTAGTCCCTATAACGGTATTCCTAGCCCCTATAACAGTATTCCTAGCCCCTATAACAGTATTCCTAGCCCCTATAACTGTATTCCTAGCCCCTATAACAGTATTCCTAGCCCCTATAACAGTATTCCTAGCCCCTATAACAGTATTCCTAGCCCCTATAACAGTATTCCTAGCCCCTATAACAGTATTCCTAGCCCCTATAACAGTATTCCTAGCCCCTGTAACAGTATTCCTAGCCCCTATAACGGTATTCCTAGCCCCTATAACAGTATTCCTAGCCCCTATAACAGTATTCCTAGCCCCTATAACAGTATTCCTAGCCCCTATAACAGTATTCCTAGCCCCTATAACAGTATTCCTAGCCCCTATAACAGTATTCCTAGCCCCTATAACATTATTCCTAGCTCCTATAACAGTATTCCTAGCCCTTATAACAGTATTCCTAGCCCCCATAACTGTATTCCTAGCCCCTATAACAGTATTCCTAGCCCCTATAACAGTATTTCTAGCCCCTATAACAGTATTCCTAGCCCCTATAACAGTATTTCTAGCCCCTATAACTGTATTCCTAGCCCCTATAACAGTATTCCTAGCCCCTATAACAGTATTCCTAGCCCCTATAACAGTATTCTTAGCCGTTATAACAGTATTCCTAGCCCCTATAACAGTATTCCTAGCCCCTATAACAGTATTCCTAGCCCCTAACAGTATTCCTAGCCCCTATAACAGTATTCCTAGCTCCTATAACAGTATTCCTAGCCCCTATAACAGTATTCCTAGACCCTATAACAGTATTCCTAGCCCCTATAACAGTATTCCTTGCCCCTATAACAGTATTCCTAGCCCTATAATAGTGGGTGTTTTGGTAAGATAAGAACAGCTTCTATAACGGTATGCTGTGTGCGCATAAACTTTGGCTCTTCCGGCGGTTTTATTTACATAAAACATGTGACCGATGCCCTTTAATATACTTTATTTTAGAGGAGATTTATCAAAACCTGTGTGGAGGAAGAGCGGGGCAGTTGTCCATAGCAACCAGATCACTTCTTTTATTTTGCGAGGGCTTGTCATTAGCAAAGGTATTTATAAATCTCCCCCTATATGCCCCAGCCTGACCTCTATATAGCAGAACTGGCACTGTACCTGCAGCAATAACCCAGCACTCATTACCCGGCACCCAGCACCCATCGCCCGGAACCAATTACCCAGCACCAAACACCCAGCACCAATCACCCAACACCCAGCACCAATCACCCAGCACCAATCACCCAACACCAATCACCCAGCACCAATCACCCAGCACCAATCACCGAATCACCCAGCACCAATCATCCAGTACCAATCACCCAGCACCAATCATCCAGTACCAATCACCCAGCACCTATCATCCAGTACCAATCACCCAGCACCTATCATCCAGTACCAATCACCCAGCACCTATCATCAAGTACCAATCACTAAGCACCTATCATCCAGTACCAATCACCCAGCACCTATCATCCAGTACCAATCATCCAGCACCAATCATCCAGTACCAATCACCCAGCACCAATCATCCAGTACAAATCACCCAGCACCTATCATCCAGTACCAATCATCCAGCACCAATCATCCAGTACCAATCACCCAGCACCAATCATCCAGTACAAATCACCCAGCACCAATCATCCAGTACAAATCACCCAGCACCTATCATCCAGTACCAATCACCCAGCACCAATCATCCAGTACCAATCATCCAGCACCTATCATTCAGTACCAATCACCCAGCACCAATCATCCAGTACCAATCATCCAGCACCTATCATCCAGTACCAATCACCCAGCACCTATCATCCAGTACCAATCACCCAACACCTATCATCCAGTACCAAGCACCCAGCACCTATCATCCAGTACCAATCATCCAGCACCTATCATCCAGTACCAATCACCCAACACCTATCATCCAGTACCAATCACCCAGCACCAATCATCCAGTACCAATCATCCAGCACCTATCATCCAGTACCAATCACCCAGCACCAATCATCCAATACCAATCATCCAGCACCTATCATCCAGTACCAATCACCCAGCACCTATCATCCAGTACCAATCACCCAGCACCAATCATCCAGTACCAATCATCCAGCACCTATCATCCAGTACCAATCACCCAGCACCCATGACGCAGGAATCTCCACACAGCCCCAGATTTTACACTGAAGAGATGGGCACCACAAAAGTATATGCTTTTTATGCTAGAATATATAATTAACTATATACTGAGCTACTATTAATGATCTATATACTGTGCCACCATTAATGATCTATATACTCTGCCACTATTAATGATCTATATACTGTGCCACCATTAATGATCTATATATTGTGCCACCATTAATGTTCTATATACTGTGCCACCATTAATGATCTATATATTGTGCCACCATTAATGATCTATATACTGTGCTACCATTAATGATCTATATATTGTGCCACTATTAATGATCTATATATTGTGCCACTGTTAATGATCTATGTACTGTGCCACTATAAATGATCTATATACTGTGCCACTATTAATGATCTATATATTGTGCCACTATTAATGATCTATGTACTGTGCCACTATAAATGATCTATATACTGTGCCACTATTAATGTTCTATATATTGTGCCACTATTAATGATCTATATACTGTGCCACTATTAAATTTATATATACTGTGCCACTATTAATGATCTATATTCTGTGCCCCATTAATGTTCTATATACTGTGCCACCATTAATGATCTATATAATGTGCCCCGTTAACGTTCTATATACTGTGCCACTATAAATTATCTATATACTGCGCCACTATAAATGATCTATATACTGTGCCACTATTAATGTTCTATATACTGTGCCACTATTAATTATCTATATACTGTGCCACGATTAATGATCTATGTACTGTGCCACTATTAATGATCTATATACTGTGTCCCATTAATGTTCTATATACTGTGCGACTATTAATGATCTATATACTGTGCCACCATTAATGATCTATATACTGTGCCACTATTAATTATCTATATACTGTGCCACTATTAATTATCTATATATTGTGCCACTATTAATTATCTATATACTGTGCCACTATTAATTATCTATACACTGTGCCACTATTAATTATCTATATACTGTGCCACAATTAATGATCTATATACTATGCCACTATTAATGTTCTATATACAGTGCAACTATTAATGATCTATATACTGTGCCACTATTAATGATCTATATACTGTGCCACCATTAATGATCTATGTACTGTGCCACTATTAATGATCTATATAATGTGCCCCATTAATGTTCTATATACTGTGCCACTATAAATGATCTATATACTGTGCCACTATAAATGATCTATATACTGTGCCACTATTAATGTTCTATATACTGTGCCACTATTAATTATCTATATACTGTGCCACTATTAATTATCTATATACTGTGCCACTATTAATTATCTATACACTGTGCCACTATTAATTATCTATATACTGTGCCACTATTAATGATCTATATACTGTGCCACTATTAATGTTCTATATACAGTGCCACTATTAATGATCTATATACTGTGCCACTATTAATTATCTATTTACTGTGCCACTATTAATGTTCTACATACTGTGCCACTATTAATTATCTATATACTGTGCCACTATTAATGATCCATATACTGTGCCCCATTAATGTTCTATATACTGTGCCACTATTAATTATCTATATACTGTGCCACTATTAATTATCTATATACTGTGCCACTATTAATTATCTATACACTGTGCCACTATTAATTATCTATATACTGTGCCACTATTAATGATCTATATACTGTGCCACTATTAATGTTCTATATACAGTGCCACTATTAATGATCTATATACTGTGCCACTATTAATTATCTATTTACTGTGCCACTATTAATGTTCTACATACTGTGCCACTATTAATTATCTATATACTGTGCCACTATTAATGATCCATATACTGTGCCCCATTAATGTTCTATATACTGTGCCACTATTAATGATCTATGTACTGTGCCACTATTAATGATCTATATACTGTGTCCCATTAATGTTCCATATACTGTGCCACTATTAATTATATATATATATATATATATATATATATATATATATATACATACTGTGGCACTATTAATGATCTATATACTGTGCCACTATTAATGATCTATATACTGTGCCCCATTAATGTTCTATATACTGTGCCACTATTAATGATCTATATACTGCGCCACTATTAATGATCTATATACTATGCCACTATTAATGATCTATATACTGTGCCACTATTAATGTTCTATATACTGTGCCACTATTAATGTTCTATATACTGTGCCACTATTAATGATCTATATGCTATGCCACCTTTAATGATCTATATACTGTGCCACTATTAATGTTCTATATACTGTGCCACTATTAATGATCTATATACTGTGCCACCATTAATGTTCTATATATTGTGCCACTATTAATCATCTATGTACTGTGCCACTATTAATGTTCTTTATACTGTGCCACTATTAATGATCTATATACTGTGTCACTATTAATGATCTATGTACTGTGCCACTAATAATGTTCTATATACTGTGCTACTATTAATGTTCTATATACTGTGGCACTATTAATGATCTATATACTGTGCCACTATTAATGATCTATATACTGTGCCCCATTAATGTTCTATATACTGTGCCACTATAAATGATCTATGTACTGTGCCACTATTAATGATCTATATACTGTGCCACTATTGATGATCTATATACTGTGCCACTATAAATGATCTATGTACTGTGCCACTATTAATGATCTATATAATGTGCCACTATTAATTATCTATATACTCTGCCACCATTAATGATCTATATACTGTGCCACCATTAATGTTCTATATACTGTGCAACTATTAATTATCTATATACTGTGCCCCTTTAATGTTCTATATAGTGTGCCACTATTAATGATCTATATACTGTGCCCCATTAATGTTTTATATACTGTGCCACTATTAATAATCTATATACTGTGCCACTATAAATGATCTATATACTGTGCCACCATTAATTATATATATATATATATATATATATATATATATATATATATATATATACTGTGCCACTATTAATGATCTATATACTGTGCCCCATTAATGTTCTATATACTGTGCCACCATTAATGATCTATATATTGTGCCACTATTAATGATCTTTATGCTGTGCCCCATTAATGTTCTATATACTGTACCACTATTAATGATCTATATACTGTGCCACCATTAATTATATATATATATATATATATATATATATATACTGTGCCACCATTGATTATATATATATACTGTGCCACTATTAATTTCTTATAAACCCTACCTCTATTCCTTCACATATTTCTTACATGCTGCACTTTCATAAATTCACCATATTATGTTCCTCCATTAATTCCCTACACATGTACACAAGCACATACAGTACATACAAGCACGTATACAGAAAACTCTTTGAAAAATATTCATACATAAAGGCACTTATATACATATAAATGGTTTTAAATAGGAAAAATAATAATTATTCAATTTTCATTAATAAGTTCTGTAAGAAATGGTTCTCACTAGGAACATATATAGGGAACCCTGTTTCCCTGAAAATACACCCTACCCCAAAAATAAGCCCTAGCTGGATTATCAGGGTGGGCTATAATATAAGCCCTACCCCAAAAATAAGACCTAGGGCCAGGGGTACTGAAATGGCGGACCGCGGACGCCAGTAATGTGATGCGGACCCCCTGCCCCCCCCCCCCCTTTGGCTGGTCCCTTGGCAAGTTAAATGAGCCGGGGCAGGGACGCTGTCGCTTTAAAATGTCTGCGCGTATGCACGCCCGACATCACGGAGGTGTCCCTGCCCCGGCTGCTACCGGTAAGCAGTAGAAGGAGATCCCGCCGCCGAGAGCTGCAGCTTCAGTTGCGGACGCTATGAAGGTGGGGAAGTGCTGGTTTATTATGGCAGAGGGGTGGGGGGCACTGTAGGAGTGTGGAGGACGACGGGGGAAGAGGGGGCTGTAGCAGTGTGGAGGATGGGGGGGCTGCAGGAGTTTGGAGGATGAGGGGCTGCAGGAGTGTGGAGGATGGGGGGCTGCAGGAGTGTGGAGGATGGGGGGCTGCAGGAGGGTGGAGGATGGGGGGCTGCGGGAGTGTGGAGGATGGGGGGCTGTGGGAGGGTGGAGGGCTGTAGAGCAGTGAGGAGGATGGGGGCTGTGGGAGGATGGGGGGGCTGTGGCAGTGTGGAAGATGGGGGGGTGCGGCATCCTCCACACAGCTACAGCCCCTCATCCTCTACACTGCTACAGCCCCCATCCCCCCCACAGCCCCCCATCCTCCACACTCTTGCAGCCCCCCCCCCCCCCCGATAAATAAATAAGCCCTGCCCTGAAAATAAGCCCTGGTGTGTTTTTTTTAGACTAAAATTAATATAAGACCCGGTCTTATTTTCGGAGAAACACGGTATATATATATATATATATATATATATATATATATATATATATATATATATATATATTTTTTTTTTTTTTTTTTTTTTTCATTGGGGTGGAATACACTTTTTTCTAGAGGAAATATATATTTTATTATTTATATTTGACTATTAGACTATAAATTGGTACTCTACTACAACCTGTCTTCTGCCTGTATCGCTGATGAGCAACTATCCTGTGCTCCGGAGGATGGTAGGAGACCTCCGACTGCACTCATCGGATCCCACAATCACTGATGAGCCCCTCCAACTGACCAGCCTCTTGAGGGGTTAAGGGAGTAATGCCCTTATCTTTAGTTATGAGTATTATGAGTGTGAATACCCCTTTAAACAGTTGTATCCAGGTTGTTGCATCCCCTTATATCATGAATTAGTTCATCTTTGCGTTTTGCACAATTTGTAAAGGTGCAGTAAACAGGATAGATTTGTTGTGATGGAACGATACAGATCCACGGCCGACCCGATTGATGCGTCAGGGAGCGGGGGCCAGGTCTGGAGCGTGTGGTCGCGGTGACAGCCGGTGGGGAGAAGGTCTCTGCTGGAGCAGAAGGACAGAAAAATCTTAGGAAATTTGGGGGATTGGACCAGTCAGGATTGATGTAAAGCGCCTCTCATTGATGCTGCTGCATTCCGGATTATTCCAATAATTACAATGGGAATATGAAGTCTCTGAGGGATCGGCCCTGTACACACTGGATGTTCTGCAAAATGCCAGATCTGTCTGAAAACAATCCGAAAAATGCAAGAGATCGTCCCCAACCAGAGAGCCACCTGCTAAAGCTAAACTACAGCACTCCGGATGGAAACATTATTCTACAGTAGAAATCAATGGCCGAACATTCGTTTTCAAGTATTAAAGGATATTAAAGTGTTTGTCTATTTTAGAAAATCCATGTTCCTGTCTCCTATTGGGATATTCACAGATAAAATGTTCAGAGTTAGAAAACATGTCTTTATTCCTCCAAAACCTGGGCCACAATGAGTTATGACTGGTGCAACTCAGTGCCATGGAGTTGGATGGGGCTGAGCTGCAGTACCACATCTTACCTGTAAACAGATGTGGTGCAGGAAGAATGGGCAAAGCTGGAAGAAGCTTCACTCCCCCACTCACTGCCGGGACAGACTCCATAGACTTACAGAACAGCCTGTCCTACATTATAAGTTAGGAAGAATAACGAGCCAGGGAGTGAAGTGCCCAGCCGTGTGTCTAACAATAGTTAGGAGTTTAAACACCCAGACCCCGACAGATCAAAACTTTTGACATGTCTGTGTGACACCTGAAAAGATTTTTTTTTAAAGTTACAGGGACTCATTAACATTCTCAGTCCAAATAAACTAGGCGGTAAACATGGAGTGGTCCAGGCCTCTGCTAGGTCCCTCAGACACAGCCCTTCCTCTGATCTGCTGCTCTCTGATCACCAACCAGCCTACTCACCTTTCTGACTCACTACTTTTCTGTACTTTAGGTGCCTTCAGGTGGACTTAGACTCCTGGGTTTCATAAGATCAGTGTTTAGATAAATGGTCTTTAACCTGTCACTTTCCAGATGTTGAAAATCTCAGCGTGACCTGGATGGACAATAGAGTTGTACTTCGGATTTTCAGGCTTCTCTTTGACACCCTCTTGGATTCAGAAATGGTCTCCATCCATCTTGACATCATCTTTTCTCTCTTTGTTCTCCACCTCCACTGATTGTCTTACATAATTGACCACCTATTAAAGGAAGTTATCCAGGAATAAAAAAGCAGACCTAATTTCTTTCACTGACCGCTCAGTCTGTCCCCAGGTTTTGTGTGGTATTAAAACTTTGCTCCATTCACTTCAATGGAACTGAGCTGCAGAATAGTGTTGCTCACGAATATTTTCAATTAAAATCGTATTCGCGAATATCGCATATTCGCAAATTCGCGAATATTTGCGAATATAGCACTATATATTCGAAATTACGAATATTCACTTTTTTTCACAGTACACATCACAGTGATCATCCCTCTCTGTTTCCAGCTTGTGTGGTCTAAAAAAAGCTCTAATATTACTGTGTGAGACCTCCGGGCGATATGCGAATATTCGCGAATATTGATCCCTCCCTTCTTTTAGCTTGTGGGCCAAAGAGAATGATGCAAATACAGTTGTCGGAGATTAGCAACATATAAAGTTCATGAATTTTCACATATGCAAATTTTCACATATTCGAATTTTCGCCTATGTTACGAATATGCGAATTTAGCGAATATATGATGAATATTTGTCCATATACTCGTGAAATATTGCAAATTCGAATATGGCCTATGTTGCCCAACACTACTGCAGAACCACACCCAACCTGGAGACAGACAGGGAGCCGTCTTTGAAAGTTATTAGGTCTGTTTTTTGAGTCCTGGATAATCCCTTTAAAATTGTGGTTTTCAACCTGTCACTCTCCAGATTTTGCTAAATTTCAACTATCAGGATGACCTGGATGACCGATAGGCTGGGTTCACATTTGAGAAGCAAACAACAGATTAGGCTTCCCAACATGGAACTTCCCTATAGACGGCAATGTCTGGTGGAATTTTTCAAGTGGATTTTCTGGCCCGATCGTCCGCCTCGAAAACTCTGCATTGTGCACTGTGCATCGGAATACCATTGCCAGAATTTCAAATTTGGCTCATAAATTCCATAGTGTGAACCCAGCCATAGAGGTGTAGATATACCACAGATTGAGAGCCACAGGTTGAGGTCCAAGAATTGAACTATACAAATAATATTGCTCTAGCACCACTTAACCCTTAGCTTACTTGCAATAAACCAGAGTTATCCGGCATTACATCATGACGCCCCCCTGGTACTCTAAAGTGGGTTTGCATTACATTCAGGCAATAGATAGCAAACAAATACAGCAGACAGATGGAGCACTCACCGGGGTAGTCTTCAAGAAACTTACATATGGGTCGGAGGAAACGCCATTCTGGCGGGAAACTACTGTAGCCTTCCCCTGTTCATCCCCCACCTCACCTGTACCTCTGCTCCCCTACATGTCTCCTTGTATTAAAGTTTCTTGAAGACTACTTGGGTGAGTGCTCCATCTGTCTTTGCTGGATGTGAGGATTTGGAATGTTGCTGGTTCTTCAGGTTCTTTAGGCTTCTCAATGACATCCCCTTGGTTTCTGTGATGGTCTTCACCCTCTGTTATTCGTCACTCTCTTCCTCCGAGCCCGATTGTCTTTTACAATTAGCTTCGTCTTCTTATAACAAGTCCTGGATGACTGAAGCTTCAGTCGTCTTTTGTTCTTCAAGTGAAAGGTTGGGCTCCCCCTGCCAAAAATATTTAGCTTCTTTTGTTTATTGTGAACCATCGAGCGTCTAAGCTACAGGGGAACCAGGAACTGCAGTCGGGGCCCCCAGCCTCAGGGAGCCCACAGGACCCGCTGCTACATATCAGAATAAGGATAAATGGCCCTGACATCTCATAGTCACTGGATACAGGCATTATATAGCTTTCTAAATAACTAAATCTACAGCTTGTACAGATCCTACTACAAGATCCTCGTACGGTGAAGTTTTGGTAAAATTCTGTGTTTTCTCCGAAACAGATACAATTCTTATTACTGTATTTTTGGCCATATAAGAAGCACTTTTTATTCCCCAAAACTGGGGGGGGGGGGATAGTTGGTGCGTCTTATACGGCGAATACACACCTATCGTGGCGGTCCCTGCGGCCATCAACGGCCGGGACCCGCGGCTAATACAGAACATCACCAATCGCGGTGATGCCCTGTATTAACCCTTCAGATGCGGTGATCAAAGCTGACCGCCGCGTCTGAGGCGAAAGAGACACTAACCCGGCTGCTCAGTCGGGCTGTTCGGGACCGTCGTGGTGAAACTACGGCATCCCGAACAACTTACAAGACACCGGGAGGGACATTACCTGCCTCCTCGGTGTCTGCTCCGTGCCGGGATCCCCTGCATGGCCGGTGCTCTCCTTCTAGATTTTGCACCTTTAAAATTGGGTGCGTCTTATATGCCGGTGCGTCCTATAGGGTGAAAAATACGATATATATATATATATATATATATATATATATATATATATCCTACCTGACTTTTCTCTTGAAGCTACAGCGGGTTCGATAAGAAACACAGTTTTTATAGAGTTAAGAAAGAATATTGGCACAGATATACAGAACAAAAGGTAGTGGTACTCACCCATCTGTAGAATTCATCATAAATGTATTTCCGTTAAGTGCAGCGAGAGGACAATAAAACAAACTGTGGGAATGATATCGCTCTCACGGGCTGTTTTAGAGCCCTCCTGCTGCCCTTTTGTATTGGCACTTTTGGAAATAAAGAAGTTTTAAAGATTCCTACAGATGGGTGAGTGCAACTTTTTTTTTATTTTTTGTATATTTTGGAGCATATGAACTGATGCACAAGTGAGCACTCCTATAACAATCGACAGAGTTTGCCACTTGCTAATACTATTTCAGGTGTGTACACCACCAAGAGGGGTACTCCGGTAGAAAACAAATGTTTTTTAATCCACTGGTGCCAGAAAGTTATACTGATTTGTAAGTTACTTCTATATAAAAATCTTAATCCTTCCAGTACTTATTAGCTGCTGTATGCTCCACATGAAGTATAGTTCCTTCCAGTCTTACCACAGTGCTCTCTACTGCCACCTTTGTCCATGTCCAAACTATTCCGAGCAGGAGAAGTTTGCTATGGGGATTTGCTCCTACTCTGGACAGTTCCTTACACAGACAGATGTGGCAGCAGTGATCACTGTGGCCAGACTGAAAATAACTACACAACTTCCTGTGGAGCATACAGCAGTTGAAACTGGAAACTGAGGAAACTATACAAGCCCTTACCCTCCTTCTCCCCACGAGACCTGGCAGGAGGCAGACAGGCACATCTGCATAGTAGTGTGGTAGCCCTTGGGGGGTGTATGGTAGTGGTGGTAAGGTAACGGTATATGAGGGGTTAATATTAACCCTGTCACTTGTGACACCAGGGTGAGGGCTGGTATTACTGAGGTGTAGCTTCGGCCTATTGCCGCCCTTCCCAGAAACGACAGGCATATGCAGGAAATGACTGAAGGTTCACACTGGAGTTAAACTTGAACTGAAGTAAACTTTACTCTTGAACTTGCGGTACATTCAGAATACAGTTACAGTCTCTGCAATACACCTCTATATAGACTTCAATGACTGACAGTTGCTGCGGACCTTACGTCTTTTGCAGGTTAATAGAATCAAGGTAAATGGTGCGTGGATCCGTCCGGATTTAGGGGTAGATCAGGTCCGGTGGTCCCGCAGAGTGTTTGGGGATTGAAACACTCTATAGTTGCTAAAGATCAGCCGTTACTGCGAGGCTTGGGCCTAACTCACGGTTTTTAGCAGCGCAGGTTCTATAGAGAGATGTTGCTCGCTTGGCAACCCAGGAACAAAGAGAACTAAAATGGCTGGGGGCAGAGCCTAATTTGATAGGTCCAAGGTCAGCTGTCACTCACCGTCACACAGGCTTCTGGGTGGTCATTTGACTTCCTATACAGGTACTATACAAATATTAAAATCAAAACAAGGCTAGAAATACCAAAGTGAAGCCTGGAACGCATCCAGAGTGAGGCTTGGAACGCATCACATGACCCGAAGGCCCTGCAACGCCATGGAAACAAGTAATTAACCATTTATTTACATATACTATCCTATTTACATTAACCTATGAATAAATTAGAGATTTATACACTAGAATAGAGGCGACTAGGGGTAGACTGGCTAAGAGGGATCCCTAAGTCCTAGGGACTCTGGCTATGGGGACCCATAAATAAACAAGTACCGTATAGAATGTGGTACTGGGACACCACAAACCCCCTTACTAAAGATAAGTCGGCCTCGACGTCTGTCCCCTGAGACAGAGGGACTAGGACTAGAACAGGATGCTATAGTACAGGATGAACTGTACATTTGTTATACATCCTAGGTAGACTAAAAACATTTTGATGCTATCTAGACATTTGAATACTATCTAGACATTTAAATGCTATCTAGACAATTAGAGAAGCTATCTAGACAATTCAAGAAGCTATCTATCCTTTAGTTTCTAGCTTCCTATACAACTTTATAAAACTTATGATTCATTTTGAGGCTTACTAGGCAATTAGGTTTCTCTAGACAATTAGATAGCTGCCTAAGACATTTTTTTTTTAGCTCTCTATACATTTTGATGAGGCTAAACTGAACATTAGCACATACCTCTATACATAAGGCTAACTAGATATTAGTACAGCTCTATTTACCTTTTGCATCACGCTGACTAGACATTTTTGTATTATCTCACACATTCTATATGCCAAACATTAAGTTACCTGTTAGTTAGTACACAAAAGGTATACTGGCTAGCCGGAAGCTCGGTCACAGTAAGGGTGGCTACTAGGGTCTATCGACTACATGCTACTTACCCCTAGAGCACTTTCAAAACAACCTATCCAGGTTATTCTAAGAATTACGTGTTTATTTTTGTACTAGCAAGAGCATCTACTGGCCAGGCAGAGCATCTCACACACGCAATGAATAAAGAAGAGAAGAAGTGTACCTAACAGCGGCAGGAATTGGGTATGAATATGCTACAATTCCTTAAGTGTTTTTCTTAAGTGAGATATTTATTGTTTTATGTACTAGAGAAATTTTGAGGTAGTACACTAAGTGAGTAATCTAGGATACTATGTGCAAGTACTATTTGAAAGGGAATCCTCCCTATCATTTTTGGTTGAGACAGGTGCTAGCGATGGGCGACAGCAATAATACTACCCTCGGAGGAGCCGAGGTGTCCCCTGTTGAGTTACTACTAAACACCTATGATTTATGATACATTTGTATGTACAAAAATTAGTTAGATTTTTAGTATTGAGTGTACACGTGCTGTACGTCGATATTTTCTATGTACAACTTTGAGTTATTTTAATGTACATAGACATTGGACTATATTTTCTATGAACAAACCTTACCTACTATTTCTGTACACAGACACAAGGGCATCTTTCTGTGTACGGAACCATATACATATTTACTATACATTTATCAACACTCCAACATATTTCAGGTGCATTCACCCGATAAGTGCAATATTTATCATAAGAGTTCTTATGAAGTTGGTGGTATATACATGAAGCAGGCGTGTAAGGATCAGCAGTCCACCTACATAGGAGTTCAATTGAAAAGTGAACACGGCCTTAACCAAAACTCAGCCGGGTACAGTCCTTGGTGAATCTCCTACAGGCTAGGAGTCTCTTGACTTATTAGTCAGACACAAGCTTAGTGGTTATGCTGCTGAACTTTAAACAGAAACAAACTTAGCACAGTCCTGCTAGGCACTTTTATTGAACTTGGTTAATGTAAGACTAAATGGTTAGACAAAAAAAACAATAAGACATTACTTTAGAGTCTCTTTAGAAGATGTACTTCTTCACTCTTGTAGTGCCTCTCTTGGTTCCCCTATATCTGCCAACATCAGGGGCAGGATTAGACGTGACATAGCTTTGCCACACCACATTGGTGAGAATGGAGTTGTGGAAGGCAGCTTGAGAAGGGGTTATAGGCTTACTAGCCGAGATCACAGTGGGACAATAGGGCTTGAGCGCCATCTCCAAATTAGGAGCAGCCCATGACCCTTTCGTTGGTACCTTAGGAATTGGCAAACTCTCACTGCTCCGAGAGGGCCTTGGTACATCTTTCGGTACCCCAGGGTTAGACAAATTCTCACTGCTCTGAGAGGGTCTAGGTACCGACTTGGGTGGCCGCAGTTTTGGCCTGTTTTCTTCACCCTGTGCAGAACTTGACTCTCGACGGTATGAAGAAGATGAAGAACTTGGTTCTTTGCTGTACATAGAAGATGATGAACTTGACTCTTGAAGCTCCTCCTCCTTGGGTACGCTGGTGGAGGCTTTAGGAGCAGACCTTTTCGGCCTCAAGTTGAAGGGATCGGACTCCCAATCCGTTGACGGGAAATGTTTGAAAGGAAGCTGTGTTGGGGCTGTTGGTCTGGTGAGCACTGCAGCCCATTCTCCACGTAGGCTCTGGACGGGGGTGTACTCTACAATTTCCCCCACCTCCAAGGTGTTGAACTTCTTATGGTGATATGGCCTTTGCACTGCTCGCCGGTTTGCGAGGATGGTCTGCCAAGTGTTGCAGTCAAGGAGTGTCCCATAACCTCTGACCTTGTTGAACTCGGCCACAGTTGCTCTTCTCCTTTCTAATGGCTCCTCCCCTTCTCGGGGGTGATCCCATTTACGGATGTACAATGCCTCCATTTCTTTGCTATTTTCTTGATACCGCACTTTTTCTTCATAAGACAAGTGTACGTGCTTTGGAGCATAGAGTTCTTTGTATCGGGTCTTTAGCTTTTCCATCAATTCGGCCAGCTTGGCTTCTTGACGGGCCCTTTCCCTTTCTGCAGTTGGGATTGGTGGGAGTGGCTTCCCAGGTAATGGTTGAAGTACTCTGTGCATGTACTCGATCAGCTCCAGCTCATCTCCGAACACCCATTGCGGTAATTTTGGTGAACACAGTCATGCACTTGGCAAGCTTGATTGAGGAATGACCTCAGGGCTGGAGGAGGAAGAATAGGCCGCCTCTGGTGGGGTACTCACAGCAGACTCCTCCAACGGAATCTCGGCACACGAGCCCCAGATCCTGTGGTGAGGGGAGAATCTCACCGGTGACACACCTCCAGGTGTCCCTGCACTGTTCGCTGGAGGTGTCTGTGGCCAAACGTCGTCATCATCAGGCAGTGGGGGAAGATTGCAGGCCCCTCTTCGTCTAATGACAACCACAGCAGACGGTCAGCAAGTTCTTGAAAAAGTTGGGCTGCGACTGCCACAACTTTATGTGTTTCCGGCACCATTTTGCCAACTTGACCACGTGGAACGCTGCTCTTCGCCATGTCTGTATTTTAGGTCTCTCTCTGCAGACTGGAGAGGTTGCTCTGTGTGGCGTCTTTTATAGTAGGCTTCTCCAAAATGGCGCTGGGCAGGAAGGACACTATCAGTGCATCCCCGACTTCCGGTCCCTCCAGAAATGACTCCTTCATCTCTGAGTTCCCTTTCGGCTGGGATACAGCAACTTGGCGTCCACGCCCAGGGGCGGGGCGTGGCGCAGCGCGGGCTTTCTTAACGCGCTTTTCCGGCGGCAGTTCGGCTCCGCCTGTGCCGACCAGACCAGAGGATCGCAGCATGAACTCATTGCGCAGTTTACACATTTCAACTGTAGACAAATCTTCGCCTCCCCCTTACTTTTCTCTTGGCCCTCTTGTATGATGCACCACAAGCACCGTTCCTGTACACAGCAACGCATGAATAAAGTTTGCTTCTTAGGGGGGAGTACACTTTCACTAGTGGCAATGGTGGGCACACACCCGAATCCTGTTCGTGCAACGCCAAAAAGGCTTTGTGGTAGCCCTTGGGGGGTGTATGGTGGTGGTGGTATGGTATAGGTATATGAGGGGTTAATTTTAACCTTGTCACTCGTGATGCCAGGGTGAGGGCTGGTATTACTGAGGTATAGCTTCGGCCCATCGCCGCCCTTCCCAGAAACGACAGGCGTATGCAGGTAATGACTGAAGGTCCACACTGGAGTTAAACTTGAACTGAAGTAAACTTTACTCTTGAACTTGCGGTACATTCAGAATACAGTAACAGTCTCTGTAATACACTTGCATAGACTTCAATGACTGACAGTTGCTCCGGACCTTGCGTCTTTTGCAGGTTAAAAGAATAGAGGTAATTGGTGCGTGGATCCGTCCGGATTTAGGGGTAGATTAGGTCCGGTGGTCCCGCAGAGTGTATGGAGTTTGATACACTCTATATTTGCTAAGTATCGTTCGTTGCTGCGAGGCTTGGGCCTAACTCACGGTTTTTAGCAGCGCAGGTTTTATAGAGAAATGTTGCTCTCTTGGCAACCCAGGAACAAAGAGAGCTAAAATGGCTGGGGGTGGAGCCTAATTTGATAGGTCCAAGGTCAGCTGTCACTCACCATCACACAGGCTACTGGGTGATCATCTGACTTTCTATACAGGTCCTATACACATAATAAAACCAAAACAAGGCTAGAAATACCAAAGTGAGGCCTGGAACGCATCACATGACCTGAAGGCCCTGCAACGCCATGGAAACAAGTAATTAACCATTTATCTACATATACTATCCCAATTCAGCTTTTGTAGAATTGTATAGCAGAGATCCGCTGGATTTAGGGGAGTAATTAGGTCCAGTGATCTTGCGGAGAGTAGCGGGGAATTGCTTAGTATATCCGCTATGCTATAGGACTAGGCCGCAAGGCTTAGGTCTAGTAATTAGTCTTGTAAGCTGCGGAGGTTCTACCTCATCCAGATTCAGCAACCCAAGAGAGGGATCAAGATGGCGCAGGTCCCTTATATGGGCAGGGGCCGGCCGTTTTGGATTGGTCCGTAACAACTGTCATTCACCGTTACAATGCATTGTGGGTGCATACGTCATGGGAACCTCCAAAGGTTCTAAAGCAAAACCATAGAGTTTCCACCTAATCACATGACCCGAAGGTCCTGCCACGCTCCAAACAGGTAGATAACAAAAAATATACATCTATATTCCTATATTTACAGTTATATTAATAAGAACGGCTATATAGTCATTAACTAAGTGTGAGGTGACAAGGGGAAAATTACAAAAGAGGGACCCAGATGTCCTAGGGACTCTGACTATGGAGACCTCTATACAGGTAACATTTAAGATATGGTACCGGTACACCACAGATGGATATGAGATAGATAGATATAATGATTGATAGATAGATAGATAGATAGATAGATAGATAGATAGGATAGATAAGATAGATAGATAGATAGATAGATAGATAGATAGATATGAAATAGATAGATATGAGATAGATAAATATGAAATAGATAGATAGATAGATAGATATGAGATAGATAGATAGATAGATAGATAGGATAGATAGATATGAGATAGATAGATAGATAGGATAGATAAGATAGATAGATAGATAGATAGATAGATAGATAGATAGATAGATATGAGATAGATAGATAGATAGATAGGATAGATAGATATGAGATAGATAGATAGATAGATAGGATAGATAAGATAGATAGATAGATAGATATGAGATAGATAGATAGGATAGATAGATAGATAGGATAGATAGATATGAGATAGATAGATAGATAGATAGATAGATAGATAGATAGATAGAATGATAGATGGTTTTTGTTTAAATATCTAACGCAGTAATGGGGAAGACATCATATTGTGGGGGGGGGGGCATATACTTTTTTACAGCATAGAATAAATCTAAATCTATAAAGCATGAGGCAATGTGCACTGAACACGGTTGTTGTAGCTGAGCTTCCATTATCGTCTGCCGTATGGTGTAGAAGAGTCTATATGGGACATGTCAGGTGGTTGGGCCCCTGTGAATGATGGCGGACTCCTCGTTATGTGTTGTCGGACAGACGTCTCCTCCATTTGATCACTGTCTTGTGTAGATATAATTACCTGATGGAGACATCGCCCCCCGCTGACAGGGAAGGTCACTCAATTACTCCAGAAGAGGGAGATCTCAGGAAGACGTGTCATCTCCTCAAGACCATGATGAAGTGGAGCAGACAATGATCCCTCATTATTTCACACCGGACCCTCCGCGTCCTCCCCGCGGTCTGACCGTTCTTTATCATATGACATATAAGATGAACGGATCAACCGTAATGACGATCCCAGGATTTCTGAGCAATCGGAGGGTTGTTATGAAGTGTAAGACTGCGCCAGAATCACTCATTACCTCCCGGTAAAGTCATAAACCTTCATTAGCCGCTAATGACAGAGCCTAATAACATCTCTGACAATGGGAGAGACGGGTAATAGCGGCTTCTAATTATATGATTATAGTGATGGATACGCACGCCGGCCGCTCACCCGTCTGGATAAGGAAACTTACTTTTCCCAACTTATTGTGAGTTACATCAGGTTCATATTCTCTACCTCCATCCAGAGCCGCACGTATAACCCGTATGGTTCATTGTTACATACAATTATAGGGTTAAAGGGTACACTGGTGGGGGGAAAAATGTTTTCAAATCAACTGGTGCCAGAAAGCTCTACAGATATATAAACTACAGTGACCCCTCGACCTACGATGGCCCCGACATACCATATATATACAGTGACCCCCCCGACCTACGATGGCCCCGACATACCATATATATACAGTGACCCCCCGACCTACGATGGCCCCGACATACCATATATATACAGTGACCCCCCGACCTACGATGGCCCCGACATACGATCATTCTCAGAGGCAGCATCAACATACGATGCTTTTGTATGTCGGGTCCATCGCATGAACGGCTATCCGGCAGCGCAGACTGCTTCAGCTGCCCCCGGATAGCCGTTTACGGTGCCCCGTGAGCTCCGGTGATGGTCACTCACCTGTCCTCGGGGCTCCGGCGCGTCCTCTTCGGGATCCCCTGCATCGTCGGTGCTCTCCATCATCGTCATCACGTCGCTGCGCACGCCGTCCCGTCATCCAATAGGAGTGGCGTGCGTAGCGACGTGATGGCGACGACGGAGAGCGCGGATGCCGGGGAAGCAGAGGCCTTGCCGGAGCGGCGGGGACACCTCGGGGACGCAGCGACAGCGATGGAAGGCGACATCCAGGGCAGCGGTGACGAGCGGTGACGGTCCGGAGCGGCGGGGACAGGTGAGTACAACTTCCTCTAACAGTGGTCTACAACCTGCGGACCTCCAGATGTGGCAAAACTACAACACCCAGCATGCCCGGACAGCCAACAGCTGTCCGGGCATGCTGGGTGTTGTAGTTTTGCAACATCTGGAGGTCCGCAGGTTGTAGACCACTGTCCTATACTTTACATTGCACGGATCCCTCAACATACGATGGTTTCAACAAACGTTGGTCCGTTTGGAACGGATTACCATCGTATGCTGAGGGCCGACTGTATTTCTATTTAAAAAATCTTAACCCTTCCAGTACTTATCAGCTGCTGTATGCTCCAGAGGAAGTTGTGTAGTTCTTTCCGATCTGACCACAGTGCTCTCTGCTGACACCTCTGTCTGGGTCAGGAACTGTCCAGAGAAAGAGAGGTTTTCTATGGGGAAATTCTTTTAATCTGGACAGTTTCTGACATGGACAGAGGTGGCAGCAGAGAGCACTGTGGCCAGACCCGAAAGAACGACACAACTTCCAGTGGAGCATACAGCAGCTGATAAGTACTGGAAGGGTTAATATTTTGAAATAGACCTAATATACAAACCTGTTTAACTTTCTGGCACCAGTTGATTTGAAAACATTTGTATTCCACTTGATTCCTCCGGAGTTCACCTTTAATAAAGACACGGCCATCAAGGTCAACCTATTTAAGACATAACAGATTGTCCTAAATTGCCCTCAGGGGCATCAAAGGGGAAACAAACTTCCTATCTGGTCTCCCCAGGGCAGTGAGGAAATACCTTGGGGCAAATTGACTCCTAATAACCCAATCTTGATGACATCAGATATTTTATTTCAATTCTAAAATTCCTCCTACCATAACTACATTTTCGGGAAAGGCTTTTACTGTAAAGAATCCTACTGTTTGTATTCCTTGCTGTCTTCCTGCTTTTGTTCCTTGGCCCTAATCATGTATAGCAGTGTTTACCAAGCAGTGTGCCTGCAGCTATTGCAAAACTACAACTCCCAGCATGTCAACAGCTGTCCGTGCATGCTGGGAGATGTAGTTTTGCAACAGCTGGAGGCACACTACTTGGGAAACACTGCCATTAGAAGACATTGTAGGGATATATAAACCAAATGCGGATGTAGCCCCATCAAAATCTCAGTGCTGTAAACTATAGGGGGTTTCTGACTTTATATCCTTTATTATGGGATCCTGAGTTTTGTGGTTGGATATTCTGCAGTCTAGAGGCTTTTATTGTAAAGAATCCTTCCCCACCATGATGATAGAATCTCTGCTCCTCCACCTCTAAATGAAGTCATCCAATCCACTCCACAGCTCTCCTCATGAAGAAATTATTAAAGGGGCACTCTGTTATCAAGGAAACAAAAGTGCACATAGCATTACCTACAAATTTGTCCCAATTCTGGTTTCTCTTCTCTACCATGTCCTCTCACTACTTCCTGGTTGAGAAGTTGGTCAGTACTACAATTCCCAGAATGCAATGCTTTCCCAAGCTCCCCTCACAGTCCTCCCGCCATGCCTATTCCCCTTCTACAGCATTACTACCAGTTCATGCCCAGAGATGCTGCAGAATATTGCTCTACAGAGCAGAACAGTCTGCAGCTCCTGCTGTATCATTTCCTGTCTATTCCTCTGCCTGTGGCATTGTTCAAGCACAAAGCAGCAGGCTGTAACCTCCCCTCATTCTTTCCTAAATTTCAGAATAAAGATATATAAGGGCAAGAGCTCAGCGAAATGATTCAGCCATAACTCCTGTGACAGCAGAGGATGATAGGAGAGAGGAAGGAGACAGGAAGATGCTAAGACAACACCACACTGACAATGAGAAGACTACATAACTTCCTGTCAGGAGAGAGGGAGGAGCAGTAAAATAGAGACAACACCACACTGACAATGAGAAGACTACATAACTTCCTGTCAGGAGAGAGGGAGGAGCTGGGAAATAGAGACAACGCCACACTGACAATGATAAGACTACATAACTTCCTGTCAGGAGAGAGGGAGGAGCTGGGAAATAGAGACAACACCACAATGACAATGAGAGCACTATACAACTTCCTGTCAGGTTGGAGGGTGGAGCCAGGGAGCTGCTAAGAGAACACCACACCAACAATGAGAGGACTACTCAAAGTCCTGTCAGGAGAGAGGGAGGAGCTGGGCAGCTGCTGAAACAACACCAAACTGACAATAGGAAGACTACACAACTTCCTGCCAGGAGAGGAGCTGGGAAATGGAGACAACACCACACTGACAATGAAAGAAGTACACAACTCTCTGTCATGGGTAAATCATGCAAAAACCCCAAAATACTACTTTGATACTTTATATAGCCTGGTATAATTTATACGTAATGATAAATTCATCTTTTAGCTGCCCTATTTACTACCTAAAAAAGTCAGACAAAACACCAAGGGAACGGAGTCATTTAAATAGAGTTAAAACATGATTGCTTTTATTAGTTCCATAAAAACATAGAAAAGGGGAAAGAACAAACTAACTGTGGGAGGTTAGATAAAAAGGGGCGACACTCGCGGCGGCTCGGGGCTCTGGCGCTACGCGCCGACATTGA
Source organism: Hyla sarda (assembly GCF_029499605.1). NCBI lineage: Eukaryota > Metazoa > Chordata > Amphibia > Anura > Hylidae > Hyla > Hyla sarda. The sequence goes on along the minus strand of NC_079197.1, from coordinate 187,266,488 downwards.
GGAGGCAGTCCACTTATTCCACAGGTGTAAAGGGTAATACGAAAGTTTCCTATTGGCTCTGTCTATGTATAAATAATGCACTGTTCTTAGAGGACGCCACCCCCAGGACGAAGGTTCGCTGAAACGATCGTAGGGGTGGCGTCACTCCTGCTCTGCTGCTGGTATTATCAATCACATCTTACGAGTGGTATGCATGTCTGTATTTTTAACTATGTGCACTTTATAGAGGTCTTTTCCTGACCCTTTGATGTATGCACTTCATCCAATGCACCATGCACCTTTATTGTATTATAGTATTATGCACATGAGCAGGTAGTGTCGCCCCTTTTTGTCTAACCTCCCACAGTTAGTTTGTTCTTTCCCCTTTTCTATGTTTTTATGGAACTAATAAAAGCAATCATGTTTTAACTCTATTTAAATGACTCCGTTCTCTTGGTGTTTTGTCTAACAATTTTTGGAGGCCATATATGAAGCCCCTTTGTACCGGGGATGCACTTTAGACATATTGTATGTCCTATTGATATATTTACACCCTGATACTCTGTTACGCTATTTTATTACCTACCTAAAAAAGTCTTTAGGCTTTTTTGTTGTTTGGTATATGCCAGACTTTTTTGTGTGTGTTTATCTTTTTTTTTTTTTTTTTTTTTTTACACTATGGGGCAAATAGTGAACCCCAGTATAAAAATTGGGCCAGCTTGATTTATAAGGAGGGTCCCTCTAAAACTGTCTCTGGTCAGAGATTACATTTTGTGAGGTTATTTGCAAAAAAAATAAAAAATAAATAAAACATAAATGAATATAACAATAATAATAATAATAATAAGAAGAAGAAGAAGAAGAAGAAGAAGAAGAAGAAGAAAGCAATAATAGATAATTTTCTGCATATAATAATAAATATTGTAAAAATAAAAATGCATAAATAATTGATAATAAATAAATTATTATTATTATTATTATTATTAATAATAATAATAATAATAATAATAATAATATTTGTGTAAAAAGTGTAAGTAAATACACAAAAAGTAAGTGCAGAAGGTTAACCGTTGCAAGATATAGGAAAAATATTAAACCATAAGGATCTGAGCTAAGTTATCTAAATGGCCGCTGTCTTCTTATAGTGACAAATTGTATATAAGAGCAGTGACAGGTTTCGGAGTCAGTGATACATTGTAACTGTGTACGTTCGGTGATATATAAAATAACCAGGACGGTGGGGAATGTATCCTTTATAGAAAGGCGGAAGGACACGTCTGAAATGAATTCAGCAAGAGGGGAAATTAGAAGATTTCTCCGGAGGTGGAAGGTCAGAAGCATCAGGGAGATACGGCCGGGAATAATACGGGTCACCGGATCGGCAATAAGTAACAGGCAGAGCCGTGAGCCTGCTTAAGTTTTAAAGAGGATCTTGAGGAGAGGGCAGAGGAGGTGACGCTGGTTATTGGCGGCTCCCGCCAAAGTGAAGGAGCTCAGCAAAAATGTCATTATCAAAGTGACAAGATGGGACAGCGCTAAGCCCTTCCCTTTAGGCGCATGCGGTTATAGAGAGGATTAAGCGCGTTTCATTGGCTCCGTATGATCAGATTTCCTGACAGGTCGTCCAGACCCAGGGTTTTCCATTAACCCCTTCAAGGATCCGGTTGTCGAGGATTCTGCACCGCCGTCGCCTGCTATTATAGCCAATCCGTCTTGCGCATTTCATACTGGAGTTTATATGCAGCAGCGATGATGATGATGACAATAATAACAGTGTAATGATGATCTACAGCCTCTCCTAATGATACTAATAAGGTTTTTATTTCCCATTTCTTGCATTACGGCACAATGCAAAGATGTTAATCGTTCTCTCCATCTCCGCCATTAACATGCATTACGGCCTATTATGTAACAAGACAATTTGCTTATCAGTGCAGTATGGTTCTGTAGCTGTTAGAAACCCTATAAGACCATGTTTAAAATCAAGTGTGCCTCCAGCTGTAGCAAAACTCCCAGCAGGGTTGTCCTGACTATTCTTTTTCCTGTTGTCCTGCACCTTGTAGTCCTCCTAGTTCTGACCTCGGCTTACCTGACCCTGCTTGTTTGTCTGTCTATATTCCTTGCTGTTTTCCTGGTTTTGTTCCCTGGCCCTTTATCATGTATAGCAGTGTTTCCCAAGCAGTGTGCCTCCAGCTGTTGCAAAACCACAACTCCCAGCATGTCTGGACAGTCAACAGCTGTCCGGGCATGCTAGGAGTTGTAGTTTTGCAACAGCTGGAGGCACACTGCTTGGGAAACACTGCCATTAGAAGACATTGAACAGATATATAAACCCAATGCAGATGTAGCCCCATCATTATCTCAGGGCTGCAAACGATGAGTTTAGGCGTGTCTGGATTTATGTAGTTAATTGTGAGAGCTGCGAGAGCTGTACCCCCCCCCCCCTCCCAATCTCCCTCATTTGACTCCCTTAACCCCATGATATAACTTTATCAGCCACAGCAGCCCTTGCTTACCATTACACATTCCCATAGATGTATGTATATGAATGGTGTAATACCTTCTTTCTCCTGTGGTGGTGCTGTAGGGAAACTGAGCACCTGAACCCTTATTACTGATGACTGGGATCGGCAGCTTAAAAGGGGTTCTCCAACATAAGGTGACTTTAGTAATTAAGTGTCATACAGTAATGGACATGCTTACCAAGGATCTGTGCTTGTGTTGGTGGTAAATTGCCGTTTTCTGTGTCCCCCATCACGCTGTTGGCTTGTTCTTTGGGAACTGACTACTTCCTGTTTCTCTGGCCTCCCTCCGACTACAATTCCCAGGATCATTTGTTTCAGGGTGGGAGGTGACTCATTTTCCTTCCACACATTGGCCGCCCCACCCATTGCAGCACAGCCAGGCTCCCATTGATCACATGACTGACCCGACATCACCTGACACAAGCTGTGGATCTGTGTAATGAAGAATGTAGCCACATGTGCGCTGGTAACATCATCAGGGGGCCGGCTTCACACACAACTGACGGCACAGCCAAGCCCCATTTCAGCACCTGACTTGTGATGTATTGTCTCCGGCCGCACAGCAAGCTGGGAAAGGTCAGAGACAACACTCATTTTGTAGACTGCAGAACATGAACTTCTGGGAAAAAAAAAAAACTAAGACATTTGATACCAGTCACCAAACACAGGTAAGAATGAATATATTATAAAATGGATAAATGTTCAAAACCTTTAACCCGTTCCCGCTATAGGACGTATGCATATGTCCAATCATCCGACATGTTTGCGCATTTGAACATATGCATACATCCTAGCGATCTCTGGCACTGCAGCGGGCAGTGCAGGAGATCGGCAACAGGACCCGGCTGTCACGCCCCCACCCATAGACTTGCATTGAGGGGACGGGCGTGACATCACATGATGGGGCGGAGTTCTGACGTCACGGACTTCCGTTCCCGTAGTCGCGACTCAGACACTCCAGCGCTTCCGGACAAAAAACAGGTGGGTGCCGCATGCAATACTGCGGGGATCCCCAGCGGCGGGACCCCCGAGATCAGACATCTTATCCCCTATCCTTTGGAGTGGGAGTACCCCTTTAACCCCTTGTGGAACAGCAATGAACTTAATTAGCATATATGTTCCTTGTATTACATATTAGTGTCTGCAGCTGCAGGAAGGGAGAGCCGAATCTCAGAGACATTTTATTACCACCCCCGCCTTCCCGATCAGCTATAAGGGTGAATTCACACTAGAATTATCCACCCTGGAAAATGTCAGACAGATTTTCTGTCGGCGCTTAGACTGCTCAATATCAATTGATGACAATGTATATCCGATACGTTGAAAGAATGGACATGTTTGGAGGCTGCTGCACTGGATTTGCCAAGTGGAATGATGCATGGAAATTCTGTAATGTGAATGCGCGCTTACACTTTCTTCTTCCATTCTGACAGTCATATGATCAGTGGGTGCCTCCACATCAGCTCAGCAGTGAGTGTCTGGGGTTTTTTCATCCGTGTAAGGCTCTGTTCACACGATGTAAAATGTGGAAAATACGGAATGACAGTCCTCACATTTGCATGTTCTGCCGGTCCTAGCACTGGCAATGCATTTCCGAGTGGAATCCGCAAAAACAATTAACCTGTTTGTTGTTTATGCAGATGCAATAATTGGGATTTCCGAGGCAGAAATATTTCTACCGCAAAAATTCTGCCATGTGCACAGAGCAGCAGAATCCCATTGAAATTATTGGGACTCTGCTGCAGGCTGAATTCTTCCGGCAGATTCCGCTCGGAAATTCCCCCATGTGAACATGACCTACGTGTGAATATTATATCCGCGTTTGTTACAGGAAAACTTTGTAACAAAAAAAAGTATTGTGAATATCAATAAGTATTGTCTCTTATAACTCTATGAGTGCATAAAAATACATGTAACAATGAAGAAAACAATAACTAGGAGAAAAGGCCACTGTTATACCAAACCCTGGTGACCCAAAATGATATATTTCCTACAGGAAGATGACTGTAATGGAAAGGAACGTACAATGTCCAAATACATGCTCTTAAAAAAAGAGAACAAAACTAGAATTAGTTTTTATAAAAAAAAAAAATAATAAAAAAAAATAAAAAAAATAAAATCCTATTATGGTCATGTATTACCTGCAACAGTATCCGTACCCAACCTATTTGACTTGAGATGTGTCTGAAAGGGGGCGAGCCAATGAAGTAAAATTAAAAGTAATAGCATTTAACTTTTCTAATATACTATAAAAAAAAAAAAAATATATATATATATATATATATATATATATATATATATATATATATATATATATATATATATGCTTTGTATAGAAATCATGGCTTATTAAAAAAGACCACTAGGGGTCCCCATACCATCCAGAACATAATCCTGTCTGGCTGCACTTCTCTGTGCTCACTCCTGTTCTATCAGACTGCAGCATGAAAACAGAGAGGAGGGGGTTACAGAGCAGTCTGCAGTGACTGGATGAAGAGACCCAACATAGCACAGCAGACTCAGGGAGGAAGTGAATGTATGGCGAGTGAGGGCGGGCTCAGTACTTGTCTCGGACACGTCCCTTCCTGAGCAGTGGATGTCAAATCGAAGGAGCAGCAGAACAGAGGGATTTGTGATCCAAATACAGAAGCTAAACACATATTAAAGAAATATAAAGAAACAGCAGTCAAAATAGTTCTGCCTTTTAAGCAGTGATCACATGCAAAAACCACCTTTGTTGTCGCCATGAGCCTGGGCACCATTCAAGCCCTGAGTAACTTAAAGGGGTACTCCGCTGCTCAGCATTTGGAACAAACTGTTGCGAACGCTGGAGCCGACGCTGAGATCTTGTGACATCATGATGTCACGCCCCACCCCCTCAATGCAAGTCTATGGAAGGGGGCGTGACTCCCATAAACTTGCATTGAGGGGACGGGGCGTGGCATCATGATGGGCGGGGCTATAACATCGCAAGCTCCCGGCGCCGGCTCCAGCATTCGCAACATTTTGTTCTAAACGCTGAGCAGCGGAGTACCCCTTTAACACCGTTGAGTTTGGAGTCATGGGCTTTAGACTGGGAAAATGATGGCACACCCACTGTTCAAAATCTTAGACGACCCTGCTACAGATGTGCATGAGCTGCATGATCACGAAAATGTGCCGTGTGGGTTGTAGACACAACAGACTGACTATGAACCGTAATGCGGGCCTGTGCTGCACCTATGTAGTCGCAGAGCGAGTCCTGTAGACTTGACTAACCCCCTTATCACCTACATTGTTTTTAGTGATTAGAACCAGATACTGATATATGTGCTTTTCCTCAAATCTGTTTCTATTTTCTGGTTGTAATTATTGTTTGTACATTAATATAGGGACATCATCTTGCCTGATCTTTTTATAACAGCATTTAGAGATATGCTTTATAGGAGGCCTAATGGATTAGCCAGCAATAGACTATTGGCATTTACATGAATGGGGAAAGGTTACTTGGCATGCTCTGTGACCTTTGAGAGGTCATTGTACAAGGGAGAGGGAGGCTAAGCTCTGAGCTTCAGATATTGTGAAGATCCTGTCCTATCTATACCCAGGTGTCATTTGTCACTGTATTCCTAATCTAACTCACTTTTTTCAATAAAGTTGTTACTGTATATAAAGTGCAGCTGACCTCTGGACGCTAGGATAACATTAAACAACCTTAAAAACTTTACTTAGACTTTTGGTGCAATTCCAATAAATTAGAGTTGCTTTAATTTAACTTGGAATTTAACAGCCAGATAAATGGATATTTGGTCACTGTCCCTTTAATCAATGCTTTTTTAGCAGCTGAATTTAGGACATAAAAACAATGGGAGCGATACCTAGCAGCTACAGCTGTTTCTTGCATCAAACATGCCTCAGGTATGCATGCAACTTTTCTTGATTTGATAGCCAAGGTCTAAGTCTGACTGGAGGCTGAACAAAGAGATCATTGTGTTGCAGAAAGCTCCTTGTTCTGCCTTCTTCTTGCTGGCATTTCCAATATACTCCTTCCTTGAGATGTAAAACTTGAGCACGGTATCCTCACCGCATGGACAGGAAAAGAAACATAAACAGTGACTTGTTTGTAGACAAGATATCACCTAAGTAGGAGCCATGCGGCCTAGGTGTATGCATGTCCAGCAACACCAGGCACAGAAGATGTTCACAGATCTGGACCAGGTTTGGATCCATCCCTTCTCCTGAGAAAAGAAGGTTGGACTAGGAACTTCTCCTGAGACCATTGACTAGAAGGATCATGTGACCAAGGCATTGTACTTCTGTGTACAGTAAATGCAGAAATGTTAACTCTTTAAGCTTCGTAAGACCTGTAAGAAGTGCATGCACTGGAGGCGGTGCAAGTCAATCTATAATAACTTATACAAGTTTGTGCATTATGCAAATCCTTTACTGGCACCATCATGCATCATGTAATGTAATGCATTGTGGGTAACTCCGCCTACAATGGTCAGTTGTGGGCGGAGCTCCACTATAAACAGTACAATGCTGGCATAAGCCTCTGTGGGTGTCCCAGAAATTGACCAATCAACACAATAGAGAAGAAATCAGACTGAAGCTCGATGTCTCGGCTCTCCTGGAATGACCAGGCGGAATCTCTAATGATCCTTCTCTTCATAATTATTCATTAGCAATTAGTTCTGCGAGGAAAGTGCATTAAGCCTATGAAAGGGGAATAAAAACGTATCAATTATTAATCTTATGGCTGTTTTATCACGTTTTGTTTTAAAGAAGTATTTTGAGCAGTTGTTCTTTTGCACTTTTCTTTGGTTAATAGTTCTTTTTTTTAAAGATGCGAGATTATCATATATAATGCCCCTGTTACTGGATATTTCTCTCTAGAATGAAGTAAACATGCACGCAGACTGCGGGGATCGCGCCAAAGCACCTCGCTGGAAGTTAAATATTCATCTCAAAGGTCAGTCATTACATTAAAAGACAATAAAACCTTGCAAGTGTGTAGTTTACCGTTTGTATTCATTATGCGCTGCTATTAATGGGATGGTATCACCATATGGAATACTGCACACGCTCACACATTAAGTTGCATCAGATTTAAAAAAAAATTTAAAAAAAAGCCGAAATAACAGAAAGGTTTGTTGCCTGGAACCATAAAATACAGAAAGGTTAAATATACTATTTAAAAGCTGAAACAGGAATCAAATACATTTAGATTAAGCCTTAAAGAAGACCAGAACAGAGAAATGGGAAAAAAATGAAAATACGCTGATCAGGAATTAAAGGGGATCTCTGGCATAAACAATCTCTCTGGTTCCTTGTCTTAAAGGGGTACTCTGGTCGAAAAAAAAATGTTTTCAGATATATTCAGATTTGTAAATTACTTTTATTTAAAAATCTTAATCCTTCCAGTACTTATCAGATGCTGTATGCTCCACAGGAAGTTGTTAAGTTCTTTCCAGTCTGACCACAGTGCTCTCTGATGACACCTCTGTCCATGTCAGCAACTGTCCAGAGCAGGAGCAAATGTCCACAGCGAACCTCTCCTGCTTCGGATAGCCAGGTAGGTAGCTATGTAGGTAACCAGGTAGATAAGTAGGCAGGTAGGTAGCCAGGTAGATAAGTAGGTAGATAGGTAGCTATGTAGGTAGCAGGTAGCTAGGTAGGTAGCTATGTAGGTAGATATGTATGTCCTGCAGCTTACACTGAGAGGAAGCTTACAGCTGTATGCCCCTGCTTGCCTGGGATATGGGGAAAATGTTGTGGATTACCCTTTAGAGGAGCGAGTGCCTGTGCCAGGAGGGCCCCCTCTCTGCCCTGGGCCAATTCGGCAGGGATGGACCTATGGTTTGGCAGACTACCCTCCAAAGGATGTTTGCCCCCCAGTGAGTACCAGGTTTATCAAACGCCACTGCGGGCTCCATTATAGTCTATAGATGTTGTCATCTGAAAAAGAGACAGACCGATTGCCTACCGGGAAATGTGCTACTGCTGTGCACTTTATTTGGCTGCACCTACCACTCCTTCCAACCCCTTAGCAACCCCTTATTCCCCCCATTGGGACGATATGGGTGCACTAGAGTCAGATCTCCTCACTTATGGGCCTTATGCTGATTGTAGAGATATATGTATGCACAACCTCAAACTACTCCAAAGCATTTAAGTATTTTCCAGAATTTATTCCAGTTTTAATTGTTTATATTGTTTTTCACATTCTTATTCTATTTATCAAAGACAGACAAGGCTGTTGATCTGAAGGGCCACAGTTTGAGACCACTGATCTACAATAACCTGAGCCTCTCACTACAAAACATTATCTATCTATCTATCTAGATATCCAATAAAAACAGCACCTCCAGGAATACGTAAAAGAAAAGAAATTGGGGTGCCCGCATATTCTGAACCTCGGTCCACTGGTTCCTCAATGTATAGAAAATATAGAAGCAGCACACCACAGGTAGACTTCAGAGGAAAGGTGAATTTATTCCATGATGTTAGAGACTACGTTTCTCCAGCCTCACGCTGGCTTTCTCAAGTGCTTAATAAGTGACATGTATGAGGCTTATATAAGCCAACCAATTACAAAGTAGTGACATCATCAAATAGTGATTACCATATATAAACTATAAACTGCTATAGGTTGCTATAGACGCTTGGTGACGTGCTCTTACACCGGAAGCCTAATCAGCTGTAACCATGAGATATTGGCGTGCCGGAAGGATGGTGTCATGAGAGCGGCTCAGAAGGTATTCTACATACAGTAGAATTATGGACTTATTTTATGGACACTTTTTATACCCCACAATCGGGTGACACAGATGTGGATTTGCACTTTATACACATGTATTTGATTTTGTATAGCATATTTATGTATGTGATGCCTTAATAATATATGTTTTTACACATTGTTTATATATGGTAATCACTATTTGATGATGTCACTATTCTGTAATTGGTTGGCTTATATAAGCCTCATACATGTCACTTATTAAGCACTTGAGAAAGCCAGCGTGAGGCTGGAGAAACGTTGTCTCTCACATCATGGAATAAATTCACCTTTCCTTTGAAGTCTACCTGTGGTGTGCTGCTTCTATATTTTTCTATCTATATATATATACCCAACATCCCCTTCTAGTGGGGCCACCCACATCATTATATCACCGTATAGAATCAACTTATATAGTAAGAACACATCATTATATTACTGTATACAATGTACTGATATAATAAGGACACATCATTATATTACCGTATACAATCTACTTATATAATAAGGACACATCATTATATTATTGTATACAATGTACTTATATAATAAGGACACATCATTATATTACTGTATACAATCTACTTATATAATAAGAACACATCATTATATCACTGTATACAATCTACTTATATAATAAAGACACATCATTATATTACTGTATACAATCTACTTATATAATAAGGATACATCATTATATCACTGTATACAATCTACTTATATAATAAGGATACATCATTATATTACTGTATACAATGTACTTATATAATAAGGACACATCACTATATTACCGTATACAATCTACTTATATAATAACGACACATCATTATATTACTGTATGCAATCTATTTATATAATAAGGACACTATAAAACTGTATACAATCTTATATAATGAGGACACATCATAGTATTCCAGTATATAATCCACTTAAATAATAACATTAACAACAATAACAATAAATTATTTATAATACTTTATAAAAGGATTTTGTTTGGTCTTGAATATTATATAAAACCTATAAAGAACAGTGGTTATGAATCACAACTTATAAAACAGGGCGGTGTATACTGTGCATCCCCATTCATGACTGAACAGATGTTTATGGCGTAAATACATCATCAACGTATCTGTTATACTTAAAGAATTCCACATCATGTTACAGATATCTGGATAATAAGCATGATATTCTGGATTATAGGATGCAGAATTAGTGAGTAATTGTACTATATCACATATTATATTAAATCACAGTTGACCTTAAGGATGTGTCAATTGTGTGATAGGGGGAACCACAAGCTCTGGTGAATAGGCTGCCCGGAAGCTTCCACCACCATTCCTATACTGGGTACTGGGTACACAGAGAAAATGCTGAATGTGGTGAATAAGGGTGGGTATATGATGTACTGGTGGGGTACTGTGACTAAAGTATATTTTGTGACACCAGGGTAGTGTTACCTAAACACTCCAAGGATAGTAGCTTCCTTGACCAGGCAATGAGGCAATAATGACTACAGATGCAGGGTTAAAGAAACTACTTCAATTTTACTCAGGAACTTGCAGAAAAAAAGAAGAAAAGTTCAACAGTTAGTGGGAAGTTTGCAGAAGAATGCTCCAGATATATCAATTGCTTCTTGGCACTATAGGACTTTCTAACTAGCTTCTTGCTTGCTGAATTATATTTTAGACTGTGCATTGTAGCTTGAATGATCTTAATAGCTAACATCACTGACTCTGCCCTTTACTTAGGAATACTGTATCAGGGCTTCCCACCAGGGTGAACTTAGACTTATGAACCGGAGGTGCCAGAGGCTTTCTATCTCCTGTTATCCTCTTCTTTTGCGAATGTGGTCCTTGGCTCTTCTACCCACTGCGGAATAGGTTCTGACTTGCTGGACAACCTTGTCGGTAGGATTCTGTGAGGGGTATTGTCGCTCTGGAAGAGATTAGTGCAGCAACTGTACATTGACAATATATTACAGTGTAATAAATTACACATAAAAACCTGAGCAGTGGGCAATGAGCAGGCATGTTAGGTGAAACCCACCTGACAGGTCAGGAATAGAGATGAGCGAACTTCCAGTAATTTGATTTGTCACAAACTTCTCAGCTCGGCAGTTGATGACTTATCCTGCATAAATTATTTCAGCTTTCAGGTTCTCCGGTGGGCTGGAAAAGGTGGATACAGTCCATGGAGACTCTCTCCTAAGACTGTATCCACCTTTTCCAGACCACCGGAGCACCTGAAAGCTGAACTCATTTATGCAGGCTAAAGTCCGCAAACACCGAGCCGTGAAGTTTGCGACAAATCAAATTACTGGAAGTTTGCTCATCTCTAGTCAGGAACACAGGTGTGTTCTGCATCCAGATACCACATTGAAAGCTCAAGGAAATCATGAATCCTCTCACCTGAGGGAGTACTATAGAGATAGAGGGGAGCAGGATCCTCTCTTCTGAGGGTGTACTATAGAGATGTAGAGGAGCAGTGTTACGCCGAGCGCTCCGGGTCCCTGCTCCTCCCCGTAGCGCTCATGGCGTTCCTCTCTCTGCAGCGCCCCGGTCAGACCCGCTGACCGGGAGCGCTGCACTGACACTGCCGGTGGGGATGCGATTCGCATAGCGGGACGCGCCCGCTCGCGAATCGCATCCCAAGTCACTCACCTGTCCCGGTCCCCGGCTGTCTCGTCCTGGCGCGCGCGGCCCCGCTCCTTAGGACGTGCGCGCACCAGCTCTCTAAGATTTAAAGGGCCAGTGCACCAATGATTGGTGCCTGGCCCAATCAGTCAAATTAGCCTCCACCTGCTCCCTGTCTATTTAACCTCACTTTCCCTTCACTTCCTTGCCGGATCTTGTTGCCTTGTGCCAGAGAAAGCGTTTATAGTGTTTGCCTTACCAGTGTTCCTGACCTCTTGCTATTGCTATTGACTACGAACCTTGCCGCCTGCCCCGACCTTCTGCTACGTCTGACCTTGCCTCTGCCTAGTCCTTCTGTCCCACGCCTTCTCAGCAGTCAGAGAGGTTGAGCCGTTACCGGTGGATACGATCTGGTTGCTACCGCCGCAGCAAGACCATCCCGCTTTGCGGCGGGCTCTGGTGAATACCAGTAGCAACCTAGAACCGGTCCACTGACACGGTCCACGCCAATCCCTCGCTGACACAGAGGATCCACATCCAGCCTGCCGAATCCTAACAGTAGATCCGGCCATGGATACCGCTGAGGTCCCGCTGCCAGTTGTCGCTGACCTTACCACGGTGGTCGCCCAGCAGTCGCAACAGATAGAGCAACTTGGACAACAGTTCGCCCAACAAGGACAGCAGCTGTCGCAGTTGACCGCCATGCTACAGCAACTTCTGCCACAGCTAGAGCAGAAACCATCTCCTCCGCCAGCTCCTACACCTCCTCCGCAGCGAGTGCCCGCTCCTGGCCTCCGCTTGTCCCTGCCGGACAAATTTGATGGGGACTCTAGACTTTGCCGTGGTTTCCTGTCACAATGTTCCCTACATTTGGAGATGTTGTCAGACCAATTTCCTACAGAACGGTCGAAGGTGGCTTTCGTGGTCAGTCTCCTGTCTGGGAAGGCCCTGTCATGGGCCACACCGCTCTGGGACCGCAATGATCCTGTCACTGCCTCCGTACAGTCCTTTTTCGCTGAGATTCGAAGTGTCTTCGAGGAACCAGCCCGAGTTTCTTCTGCCGAGACTGCCCTGCTGAACCTGGTCCAGGGTAATTCTTCAGTAGGCGAGTACGCCATCCAATTTCGTACTCTCGCCTCCGAATTATCTTGGAATAATGAGGCCCTCTGCACGACCTTTAAAAAAGGCCTATCCAGTAACATCAAAGATGTGCTGGCCGCACGAGAAATTTCTGCCAACCTGCATTAACTTATCCATTTGGCCACCCGCATTCACATGCGTTTTTCTGAAAGACACCAGGAGCTCCGCCAGGAAAAAGACCTTGATCTCTGGGCACCTCTCTCACAGTATCCTTTGCAATTTACCCCTGTGCCTCCCGCTGAGGAGGCTATGCAAGTGGATTGGTCTTGCCTGACCCATGAAGAGAGGACTCGCCGCAGAGATAAAAAATTTATGTTTGTACTGCGCTAGTACCGAACATTTCTTGGTGGATTGCCATATTCATCCTCCACATCTGGGAAATGCACGCACGCACCCAGCTCATGTGGGAGTGGCGTCTCTTGGTCTGAAGTCTGCTTCTCCACGTCTCACTGTGCCCGTACTGATTTCTCCTTCTACCGACTCCTCCTTCTCAGCTGTGGCCTTCTTGGACTCTGGTTCTGCGGGAAATTTCATTTTTGCCTCTTTTGTTAATAAGTTCAACATCGCAGTGACCCGTCTCGTCAAGCCGCTCTACATTTCCTCGGTCAACGGAGTGAAATTGGACTGCACTGTGCGTTATCGCACAGAACCCCTGCTCATGAGCATTGGACGGCATCACGAAAAAATTTAACTTTTTGTTTTGCCCAACTGCACCTTTGAAGTCCTCCTTGGTCTGCCATGGCTCCAACGCCACTCTCCTACCCTTGATTGGACCACAGAGGAGATCAAGAGCTGGGGTGCTTCTTGCCACAAAAAATGCCTCACGTCTGCCCCCAGTCCCGTCTGTCAAACCTCAGTGTCTCCTCCTATACCTGGTCTCCCCAAGGCCTATCAGGACTATGCCGTGCCTCCTCATAGCCCCGTCCTGGTAACACTCTGCCCCGTGCCAAGCTTCACCCTTTGCCCCCCCTCCCCATTCCCACTCCTTCTGAACTGCCTGCCATTGATGAGCATACTAAGGACTTCACTGTCCTCCAGAAGGAGACTCTACAATCGCTCCCAATGTCCTCGTCCCATGTGGAGCGACATCCGGAAAAAAGAGGGGGAGACCTAAGGGGGGGATTACTGTTACGCCGAGCGCTCCGGGTCTCTGCTCCTCCCCGGAGCGCCCGCGGCGTTCCTCTCTCTGCAGCGCCCCGGTCAGACCCGCTGACCGGGAGCGCTGCACTGACACTGCCGGCGGGGATGCGATTCGCATAGCGGGACGCGCCCGCTCGCGAATCGCATCCCAAGTCACTCACCTGTCCCGGTCCCCGGCTGTCTCGTCCTGGCGCGCGCGGCTCCGCTCCTTAGGGCGCGTGCACGCCAGCTCTCTAAGATTTAAAGGGCCATTGCACCAATGATTGGTACCTGGCCCAATCAGTCTAATTAGCCTCCACCTGCTCACTGTCTATTTAACCTCACTTCCCCTTCACTTCCTTGACGGATCTTGTTGCCTTGTGCCAGAGAAAGCGTTTATAGTGTTTGCCTTACCAGTGTTCCTGACCTCTTGCTATTGCTATTGACTACGAACCTTGCCGCCTGCCCCGACCTTCTGCTACGTCTGACCTTGCCTCTGCCTAGTCCTTCTGTCCTACGCCTTCTCAGCAGTCAGCGAGGTTGAGCCGTTGCCGGTGGATACGACCTGGTTGCTACCGCCGCAGCAAGACCATCCCGCTTTGCGGCGGGCTCTGGTGAATACCAGTAGCAACCTAGAACCGGTCCACCGACACGGTCCACGCCAATCCCTCGCTGACACAGAGGATCCACATCCAGCCTGCCGAATCCTAACAAGCAGGATCCTCTCTTCTGAGGGTGTACTATAGAGGTATAGAGGAGCAGGATCCTCTCTTTTGAGGATGTACTATAGAGATATAGAGGAGCAGGATCCTCTCCTCTGAAGATGTACTATAGAGATATCGAGGAGCAGGATCCCCTCTTCTGAGGGTGTACTATAGAGATATAGGGGAGCAGGATCCTCTCTTTTGAGGGTGTACTATAGAGATATAGGGGAGCAGGATCCTCTCTTCTGAGGGTGTACTATAGAGATATAGAGGAGCAGGATCCCCTCTTCTGAGGGTGTACTATAGAGATATAGAGAACCCTCTGTTCTGCATGAAAGGTGAGTAAAGACATCATAGCAGACAGTCTATTCCCACTAGATCAGAGACTATTGAAGATAAGAGATTGTCCCTACAGAGATAAAAATTAATTGTAGTGTTTTATACAAGTGCCATTATGGGCAGAGATTGCTCTTCTCCTCATGTCCGCACATAATGGGTTGTCCTGAATAGTCTTCTGAATGCACAGGTACATCTAAAGGCCAGTGCTGAACACGGTTTATAGGAAACCTTCCATGCATGAAGCCCGCTTCTGATCATTGCGAGATGCATATAAATTATCTTTAGCCGGATGCTGAGACATAAGCCGCATATTAAGAGATCGCCATTTGACACAATCCTTATCTACTCTGCGTTCAATGTAACAACTTGTAAGATCATTTCCATTTAGAATAATGCAGAGGAGTGCGTTGTTCACATGATCCCCATAGGAAATTATTATTCTGTCGTAAAAAGATGTAAAAATTGATAATAACACGTTATCCGTGCTCGGACCGTGTCTTGGGCTACGGGAGCCGCATTAATGGTTTTCAGAGCTGCTGCAGTATTCATGAGAGGGTCCTGTAGGTGATCGCTCCCCCACGCACTCGGGGTATAAATACTCTCCCGCTGACAGGTACATAAGAGGCCCAAATAGCGGCGTCCATAAAATAGAAGTATGGCTTATTGTAACAGGAAATCAGGGAAGGCAACAAGTGCTGCATCATAAGATCGGCTCAATGTCAATTGATTCTCACACAACATGCAATTTACTTCCCGGGACAAGCGGGTGTTTTATGGTCTGTCAGACAGGATTTAATTGTATGAACGTTGTGCGGCCGGAGAAGAGAACAGGGAGAAGGGACGGTAACGGCAAATCACTTTTCATTAGTTTTATTTATAATTGCGCTGGTGAACTCCGGACCTCACTTCATCTATTTTACCAAGTTTAAAGGGGTACTCCGCCCCTAGACGTTTTATGCCCTATACAAAGGATAGCGTATAAGATGTCTGAACGCGGGGGTCTCCCTGCATTTAGAGCATCAGGTTCAGTGCCAGAGACTCGTGATGTGACGGTCACGCTCCATGTGATGTCATGGCCAAGCCCCCTCAATGCAAGTCTATGAGAGGGGGCGTGGTAGCAGCCACGCCCCCTCCCATGAACTTGAAGTGAGGGGGTGTGGCCTTGACATCCCGAGGGGCATGGCCGTGACATCACGAGCTTTTGGCCTTGCATCGCCGGCACATAGTTAAGTTCGCTCCGTGCATCGGAAGACTGGGGTGCCGCAGCCGAGATCGTGGGGGTCCCCAGCGGCTGGACCCACACGATCAGACAATTTATCCCCTATACTTTGGATAAGGGATAAAATGTCTAGGGGCAGAGTACCCATTTAAGGCAGTAAAAGAAAAGGATTTGTAATTGCCGAAATCCTTCCGGGAACGTGGCGCCTTAAATCATCTGTAAAAGTGAAGATGTCTGTCAGGCAAGGACGCTCACCCTGAGCCTCCGCTTCGTGCCTTCAGAATGTGAAGTTGTACCTGGATTGACACGGAACGTTCTCCTTTCTTCTGTCTGCCTGATACATTCATTATATTTTGTGACAATGTATTAACGCGTTTTGAGCCGCCCTAACTAACGCTGTAGGCAGTCAGATTCCTTGCAGTCAGGAGCCACATTATCAGATTGTCGGGACTATTAGATGATGGCGGAAGGTTACGGAGCCTCAGGTGAGACAACCCCAAACTGAGTCCTTTAATGTTGATTGTAAATTATATCCATGGTGTCTCTGTCAGGTGACTCAATACATGGAAACTTATTCTCTACATTTTTTTACAATGTATCCTTCTCTGCACATGGAGTGGGCCCTGCTGTGCACAATGCCAATAGGCTGCTCCCAGCCCTACTCAAGCTGCAAGAGAAGAAGAAAATAATCAATCATCATGATATTACCAGGGTAGGCAGTATAGCAGCCACTATGGGACCCAATAATCAAGGGGGCCCAAGTCTAATGAGACATAAGAAACAGTTAGTGATGACTATGGAGTGAAACATTGGAGGCAACCCTTTTGTGACATCACTGTGTATTATCCCTGTACTGTGACGTCACTGTGTGTATTATCCCTGTACTGTGACATCACTGTGTATTATCCCTGTACTGTGACATCACTGTGTATTATCCCTGTACTGTGACATCACTGTGTATTATCCCTGTACTGTGACATCACTGTGGATTATTCCTGTACTGTGACATCACTGTGTTTATTATACCTGTACTGTGACATCACTGTTTATTATCCCTGTACTGTGACATCACTGTGTATTATCCCTGTACTGTGACATCACTGTGTATATTATCCCTGTACTGTGACATCACTGTGTTTATTATCCCTGTACTGTGACATCACTGTGTTTATTATCCCTTTACTGTGACATCACTGTGTGTATTATCCCTGTGCTGTGACATCACTGTGTGTATTATCCCTGTACTGTGACATCACTGTGTGTATTATCCCTGTACTGTTACATCACTGTGTGTATTATACCTGTACTGTGACATCACTGTGTGTATTATACCTGTACTGTGACATCACTGTGTATTATAACTGTACTGTGACATCACTGTGTATTATCCCTGTACTGTGACATCACTGTGTGTATTATCCCTGTACTGTGACATCACTGTGTGTATTATCCCTGTACTGTGACATCATTATGTATATTATCCCTGTACTGTGACATCACTGTGTGTATTATCCCTGTACTGTGACATCACTGTGTATTATCCCTGTACTGTGACATCACTGTGTGTATTATCCCTGTACTGTGACATCACTGTGTGTTATCTCTGTACTGTGACATTACTGTGTATTATCCCTGTACTGTGACATCACTGTGTGTATTATCCCTGTACTGTGACATCACTGTGTATTATCCCTGTACTGTGACGTCACTGTGTGTATTATCCCTGTACTGTGACATCACTGTGTATTATCCCTGTACTGTGACATCACTGTGTATTATCCCTGTACTGTGACATCACTGTGTATTATCCCTGTACTGTGACATCACTGTGGATTATTCCTGTACTGTGACATCACTGTGTTTATTATACCTGTACTGTGACATCACTGTTTATTATCCCTGTACTGTGACATCACTGTGTATTATCCCTGTACTGTGACATCACTGTGTATATTATCCCTGTACTGTGACATCACTGTGTTTATTATCCCTGTACTGTGACATCACTGTGTTTATTATCCCTTTACTGTGACATCACTGTGTGTATTATCCCTGTGCTGTGACATCACTGTGTGTATTATCCCTGTACTGTGACATCACTGTGTGTATTATCCCTGTACTGTTACATCACTGTGTGTATTATACCTGTACTGTGACATCACTGTGTGTATTATACCTGTACTGTGACATCACTGTGTATTATAACTGTACTGTGACATCACTGTGTATTATCCCTGTACTGTGACATCACTGTGTGTATTATCCCTGTACTGTGACATCACTGTGTGTATTATCCCTGTACTGTGACATCATTATGTATATTATCCCTGTACTGTGACATCACTGTGTGTATTATCCCTGTACTGTGACATCACTGTGTATTATCCCTGTACTGTGACATCACTGTGTGTATTATCCCTGTACTGTGACATCACTGTGTGTTATCTCTGTACTGTGACATTACTGTGTATTATCCCTGTACTGTGAAATCACTGTGTATTATTCCTTTACTGTGACATCACTGTGTGTATTATCCCTGTACTGTGACATCACTGTGTATTATCCCTGTACTGTGAAATACCTGTGTGTATTATCCCTGTACTGTGACATCACTGTGTATTATCCCTGCACTGTGACATCATTGTATACTATCCCTGTACTGTGACATCACTGTGTGTATTATCCCTGTACTGTGACATCAATGTGTATAATCCCTGTACTGTGACATCACTGTGTGTATTATCCTTGTACTGTGACATCAATGTGTATTATCCCTGTACTATGACATCACTGTGTGTATTATCCCTGTACTGTGACATCACTGTGTATTATCCCTGTACTGTGACATCACTGTGTGTATTATCCCTGTACTGTGACATCACTGTGTATATTATCCCTGTACTGTGACATCACTGTGTGTATTATTCCTGTACTGTGACATCACTGTGTAGTATCCCTGTACTGTGACATCACTGTGTATTATTCCTGTACTGTGACATAACTGTATATAATTTCTGTACTGTGACATCACTGTATATTATTTCTGTACTGTGACAGCACTGTGTATTATCCCTGTACTGTGACATCACTGTGCATTATCTCTGTACTGTGACATCACTGTGTGTATTATCCCTGTACTGTGACATCACTGTGTATTATCCCTGTACTGTGACATCACTTTGCATTATTCCTGTACTGTGACACCACTGTGTATTATCCCTGTACTGTGATATCACTGTGTATTATCCCTGTACTGTGACATCACTGTGTATTATCCCTGTACTGTGACATCACTGTATATAATTTCTGTACTGTGACATCACTGTGTATTATTTCTGTACTGTGACAGCACTGTGTATTATCCCTGTACTGTGACATCACTGTGTATTATTTCTGTACTGTGACATCACTGTGTGTATTATCCCTGTACTGTGACATCACTGTGTACTATCCCTGTACTGTGACATCACTGTGTATTATCCCTGTACTGTGACACCACTGTGTATTATCCCTGTACTGTGACATCACTGTGTATTATCCCTGTACTGTGACACCACTGTGTATTATCCCTGTACTGTGACATCACTGTGTATTATCTCTGTACTGTGTCATCACTGTATATTATCCCTGTACTGTGACATCACTGTGTGTATTATATCTGTATTGTGACATCACTGTGTGTATTATCCCTGTACTGTGACATCACTGTGTATTATCCCTGTACTGTGACACCACTGTGTATTATCCCTGAACTGTGACATCACTGTGTGTATTATTCCTGTACTGTAACATCACTGTGTATTATTCCTGTACTGTGACACAAATGTGTATTATCCCTGTACTGTGACATCACTGTGTATTATCCCTGTACTGTGACATCACTGTGTATTATCCCTGTACTTTGACATCACTGTATATAATTTCTGTACTGTGACATCACTGTGTATTATCCCTGTACTGTGACATCACTGTATATTATTTCTGTACTGTGACAGCACTGTGTATTATCCCTGTACTGTGACATCACTGTGTATTATTTCTGTACTGTTACATCATTGTGTGTATTATACCTGTACTGTGACATCACTGTGTATTATCCCTGTACTGTGACATTACTGTGTATTATCAACAACAAAAAACGTGGTCTCAAATGGCTGGAGGTGCTCAACCCCAAATGCAGTTGTGCATATATACTGGGGGAGCAGATCCTGCCCTTGTAGTCCGTTGCTAGGGGCGATCCCCAGCATAAAAATGCATACAATGGAGGATGCCTGCAGCGGACTACAAGTGCCACAATAGAATCCTACACCAGATAAACGGTGCGGATGTGTAACAATTAGAATAATACAATACAGAAATTTAGGTGCACTACTGTGGTAGATGTATACAATGACATTGGCTAATCCCTCAACACTGATGTATTATCCCTGTAATGTGACATCACTGTGTATTATTCCTGTACTGTGACACCACTGTGTATTATCACTGTACTGTGACATCACTGTGTGTATTATCCCTGTACTGTGACATCACTGTGTGTATTATCCCTGTACTGTGACATCACTGTGTATTATCCCTGTACTGTGACATCACTGTGTATTATCCCTGTACTGTGACACCACTGTGTATTATCCCTGTACTGTGACATCACTGTGTTTATTATCCCTCTACTGTGACATCACTGTGTATTATCCCTGTACTGTGACATCACTGTGTGTATTATCCCTGTACTGTGACATCACTGTATATTATCCCTGTACTGTGACATCACTGTGTGTATTATCCCTGTACTGTGACATCACTGTGTATATTATCCCTGTACTGTGACATCACTGTGTGTATTATCCCTGTACTGTGACATCACTGTGTATTATCCCTGTACTGTGACATCACTGTGTGTATTATCCCTCTACTGTGACATCACTGTGTGTATTATCCCTGTACTGTGACATCACTGTGTATTATAACTGTACTGTGACATCACTGTGTATTATCCCTGTACTGTGACATCACTGTGTGTATTATCCCTGTACTGTGACATCACTGTGTGTATTATCCCTGTACTGTGACATCACTGTGTATATTATCCCTGTACTGTGACATCACTGTGTATTATCCATGTACTGTGACATCACTGTGTGTATTGTCCCTGTACTGTGGCATCACTGTGTATTATCCCTGTACTGTCACATCACTGTGTATTATCCCTGTACTGTGACATCACTGTGTGTATTATCCCTGTACTGTGACATAACTGTGTGTATTATCCCTGTACTATGACATCAATGTGTGTATTATCCCTGTACTGTGACATCACTGTGTGTATTATCCCTGTACTGTGACATCACTGTGTATATTATCCCTGTACTGTGACATCACTGTGTATTATCCCTGTACTGTGAAATCACAGTGTATATTATCCCTGTACTGTGACATCACTGTGTATATTATCCCTGTACTGTGACATCACTGTGTATTATCCCTGTACTGTGACATCACTGTGTGTATTATCCCTGTACTGTGACATCACTGTGTATTATACCTGTACTGTGACATCACTGTGTATATTATCCCTGTACTGTGACATCACTGTGTATTATCCCTGTACTGTGACATCACTGTGTGTATTATCCCTGTACTGTGACATCACTGTGTATTATCCCTGTACTGTGACATCACTGTGTATTATCCCTGTACTGTGACATCACTGTGTATATTATCCCTGTACTGTGACATCACTGTGTTTTATTCCTGTACTGTGACATCACTGTTTATATTATCCCTGATAGAGATGAGTGAATTGAAGCTGACGAAACCAAATCCGTTTCGAATTTCATGAAAAATTCGATTCTGAACGCAAATTCGTCAAGTGAATCAAATATTTAAACTCCATTTTACAGCTTCCCAGGCTCTGTACACCTAATATGGCGGATCCACATGTGACTACATAGGGCAGTGGATTATGGGATGGCGGGAAAGTACAGCGGGAAGGGATGTAGGCGGGATAACCCTGAGTCACATGATTTATCCCTGTACTGTGACATCACTGTGTATATTATTCCTGTACTGTGACATCACTGTGTATTATCCCTGTACTGTGACATCACTGTGTATTATCCCTGTACTGTGACATCACTGTGTATTATCCCTGTACTGTGACATCACTGTGTGTATTATCCCTGTACTGTGACATAACTGTGTGTATTATCCCTGTACTATGACATCACTGTGTGTATTATCCCTGTACTATGACATCACTGTGTGTATTATCCATGTACTGTGACATCACTGTGTATTATCCCTGTACTGTGACATCACTGTGTATTATCCCTGTACTGTGACATCACTGTGTATTATCCCTGTACTGTGACATCACTGTGTATTATCTCTGTACTGTGACATCACTGTGTATTATCCCTGTACTGTGACATCACTGTGTATTATCCCTGTACTGTGACATAACTGTGTGTATTATCCCTGTACTGTGACATAACTGTGTGTATTATCCCTGTACTGTGACATAACTGTGTATTATCTCTGTACTGTGACATCACTGTGTGTATTATCCCTGTACTGTGACATCACTGTGTATTATCCCTGTACTGTGACATCACTGTGTATTATCCCTGTACTGTGACATCACTGTGTGTATTATCCCTGTACTGTGACATCACTGTGTGTATTATCCCTGTACTGTGACATCACTGTGTATATTATCCCTGAATTGTGACATCACTGTGTATTATCCCTGTACTGTGACATCACTGTGTATATTATCCCTGTACTGTGACATCACTGTGTGTATTATCCCTGTACTGTGACATCACTTTGTATTATCCCTGTACTGTGACATCACTGTGTATTATCCCTGTACTGTGACATAACTGTGTGTATTATCCCTGTACTGTGACATCACTGTGTGTATTATCCCTGTACTGTGACATCACTTTGTATTATCCCTGTACTGTGACATCACTGTGTGTATTATCCCTGTACTGTGACATCACTTTGTATTATCCCTGTACTGTGACATCACTGTGTATTATCCCTGTACTGTGACATAACTGTGTGTATTATCCCTGTACTGTGACATCACTGTGTATTATCTCTGTACTGTGACATCACTGTTTATATTATCCCTGTACTGTGACATCACTGTGCATTATCTCTGTACTGTGACATCACTGTGTGTATTATCCCTGTACTGTGACATCACTGTGTATTATCCCTGTACTGTGACATCACTGTGTGTATTATCCCTGTACTGTGACATCACTGTGTATTATCTCTGTACTGTGACATCACTGTGTATCATCCCTGTACTGTGACATCACTGTGTATTATCTCTGTACTGTGACATCACTGTGTATTATCCCTGTACTGTGACATCACTGTGTATATTATCCCTGTACTGTGACATCACTGTGTAGTATCCCTGTACTGTGACATCACTGTGTATATTATCCCTGTACTGTGACATCACTGTGTATTATCCCTGTACTCTCACATCACTGTGTGTATTATCCCTGTACTGTGACATCACTGTGTATTATCTCTGTACTGTGACACCACTGAGTATTATCCCTGTACTGTGACATCACTGTGTAGTATCCCTGTACTGTGACATCACTGTGTAGTATCCCTGTACTGTGACATCACTGTGTAGTATCCCTGTACTGTGACATCACTGTGTAGTATCCCTGTACTGTGACATCACTGTGTATATTATCCCTGTACTGTGACATCACTGTATATTATCCCTGTACTGTGACATCACTGTGTATTATCCCTGTACTCTCACATCACTGTGTGTATTATCCCTGTACTGTGACATCACTGTGTATTATCTCTGTACTGTGACACCACTGAGTATTATCCCTGTACTGTGACATCACTGTGTAGTATCCTTGTACTGTGACATCACTGTGTAGTATCCCTGTACTGTGACATCACTGTGTAGTATCCCTGTACTGTGACATCACTGTGTAGTATCCCTGTACTGTGACATCACTGTGTATATTATCCCTGTACTGTGACATCACTGTATATTATCCCTGTACTGTGACATCACTGTGTAGTATCCCTGTACTGTGACATCACTGTGTATATTATCCCTGTACTGTGACATCACTGTGTATTATCCCTGTACTGTGACATCACTGTGTGTATTATCCCTGTACTGTGACATCACTGTGTATTATCCCTGTACTGTGACATCACTGTGTATTATCCCTGTACTGTGACATCACTGTGTGTATTATCCCTGGACTGTGACATCACTGTGTGTATTATCCCTGTACTGTGACATCACTGTGTATTATCCCTGTACTGTGACATCACTGTGTATTATCCCTGTACTGTGACATCGCTGTGTATTATCCCTGTACTGTGACATCACTGTGTGTATTATCTCTGTACTGTGACATCACTGTGTATCATCGCTGTACTGTGACATCACTGTGTATTATCCCTGTACTGTGACATCACTGTGTATTATCCCTGTACTGTGACATCACTGTGTATATTATCCCTGTACTGTGACATCACTGTGTTTTATTCCTGTACTGGGACATCACTGTGTATTATCCCTGTACTGTGACATCACTGTGTATATTATCCCTGTACTGTGACATCACTGTGTATTATCCCTGTACTCTCACATCACTGTGTGTATTATCCCTGTACTGTGACATCACTGTGTATTATCTCTGTACTGTGACACCACTGAGTATTATCCCTGTACTGTGACATCACTGTGCAGTATCCCTGTACTGTGACATCACTGTGTAGTATCCCTGTACTGTGACATCACTGTGTAGTATCCCTGTACTGTGACATCACTGTGTAGTATCCCTGTACTGTGACATCACTGTGTATATTATCCCTGTACTGTGACATCACTGTATATTATCCCTGTACTGTGACATCACTGTGTAGTATCCCTGTACTGTGACATCACTGTGTATATTATCCCTGTACTGTGACATCACTGTGTATTATCCCTGTACTGTGACATCACTGTGTGTATTATCCCTGTACTGTGACATCACTGTGTATTATCCCTGTACTGTGACATCACTGTGTATTATCCCTGTACTGTGACATCACTGTGTGTATTATCCCTGGACTGTGACATCACTGTGTGTATTATCCCTGTACTGTGACATCACTGTGTATTATCCCTGTACTGTGACATCACTGTGTATTATCCCTGTACTGTGACATCACTGTTTATATTATCCCTGATAGAGATGAGTGAATTAAAGCTGACGAAACCGAATCCGTTTCGAATTTCATGAAAAATTCGATTCTGAACGCAAATTCGTCAAGTGAATAAACTTGTTGTAAATTTATACGTGGAGGTGTGTAAACTCCATATGTTAATGCGCCTTGAACATTTTCCAGGCAGCATTAGGGTTGCACCTGTGAGGCCATGCACCTATATCAGCCAACTTGGGTGGGGCTTGTAGCCTCTCTCCCCCCTCCCATTGTATGTGTGCTTAGTCACGCTGGAGGTAGGATTAGCGTTAGGTCCCGTGCCATCTGAGAAACCTTGGCGTTGGTGTGCGGGCTCTGGTGTGTCCTTAATATAAGGATACACTGGCAAATGTCTCAATTTTAACATCAGTGTTGAGGGATTAGCCAATGTCATTGTCTACATCTACCACAGTAGTGCACCTACATTTCTGTATTGTATTCGTCAAGTGAATCAAATATTTAAACTCCATTTTACAGCTTTCCAGGCTCTGTACACCTAATATGGCGGATCCACATGTGACTACATAGGGCAGTGGATTATGGGATGGCGGGAAAGTACAGCGGGAAGGGAGGTAGACGGGATGACCCTGAGTCACATGATTTATACAGCCTATCAGCATCCATTCACCCCTGTGATGTCACAGTCCTATGTGCCGGCGGCCATTTAGCCGAGCCTCATTTCATGCCTTGCACTCAGATTGGTCGCATGCTGCAGTTTCTGTTTAGTGTGTGCTACATGGCGATCATAGTCCAGCGTTTCATATGCAATCCAGTCATTGGCAGTCACGCTGTCACATCACGGTGCAGCGAGCAGTGTTCCTTGGTGACTGACAAAAGTATTTTTTTCAGTAATTAACCTCCTAGTGACTGAATTCAGGCGTTCATCAGGAGGAGGCAGGAGTGAATTTCAGCGCCTTTTTCAAGGCGGCTAGCGTCATACCCATCTCCGTTGTTGTACGGCCAGTGCTGTGTGGCTGTTTGGCATTGAAAAAATTTTTTCAGCCATTAACCTGGTAGTGACTGAATGCTGCCCTTAATCAGAGAGGGGCAGATGGAATGTATTTGACTCATACATGAAAACAAGCTGCCTCCAGCTTTTTGAACCTTACTCTGAAAGGCTGCAGTGATTTACAGCGCAATTTTTTAAAATGTTTTCCTGCATTTGCAATGTTGTGTTTAATACACATTTTTCATTTATTTTTTCTGTGTTGCTGCAGTGTTGTGTACTGGTGGTGTAGTGCACAAATGTGTATTTTCAGCAGACTGTAGTGCATATATCTGCCCTCATGATGCGCATACCACATATGTACATTAAAGCAGTGCACTATTTTGGAGATGTAAATATGTGTACATACTGGGAAAGTCAATGCCAAGGTAATCACTGGCATTTGTTTTAGGAAATTACGTTTTCCAAGTTTATATTGGCGCATTGTTTTTGCCATCATACGTGCATATCACATACCTCCATCAAAGCAGTGCACTACGGTTAATCTGTCAAGGGCCTATATACTGTGAAAGTCCAAACAATAGTACTCACCGACTGGTGTTTTAAAAAAATTACAGAGTTTTTAGGCTCATTGTAGTGCATTTTTCTGCCCTCATCAGTGCAAACCACATACCTACATCTAAGTAGTGCACCATTTTGAAGCTTTTAATCTGTCAAGGGCCTATATACTGTGAAATTTCAAACAATAGTACTCACCGGCTGGCGTTTTAAAAAATTACAGAGTTTTTTGCTCATTGTAGCGCATTTTTCTGCCCTCATCAGTGCATACCACATTCGTACATCTAAGTAGTGTACCATTTTGTAACTTTTAATCTGTCAAGGCCCTATATACTGTGAAAGTCCAAACAATAGTACTCACTAGAGATGAGCAAACTTTTCAAAAATTCGATTCGGCCGATTCGCCAAATTTTTCCGAAAAAGTTTGTTTGATCCAAATTTGTTTGCGGCGAATCGATATTAAAAAAGGCTATTTCTAGCCTACATACAGCCTCTATAGGGGTATAGAACACTTTGCTGTGTCCTAAAACGCATATAGAGTGTGCTGGCGTAGTGAAATAATATTGTTATTCAGAATAGAATGCAGATTACATCGCTCTTAGATTCACTGCCGCACAGCAGCACAATGACAGAGCCTGGAGGTGGCATCAGTGTCAGGAGACCATATAGTGACTGAATGACACAGCGTGGAGGTGTTGGCAGCATGAGGAGACCATATAGTGACTGAATGACAAAGCTTGGATGAGGCTGAAGCATGAGGACACCATATAGTGGCTGAATGACAACGTGGAGGTGTTGGCAGCATGAGGAGACCATATAGTGACTGAATGACACAGCGTGGAGGTGTTGGCAGCATGAGGAGACCATATAGTGAGTGAATAACACAGCGTGGAGGTATTGGCAGCATGAGGACACCATATAGTGGCTGAATGACACAGCGTGGTGGTATTGGCAGCATGAGGACACCATATAGTGGGTGAATGACACAGCGTGGAGGTGTTGGCAGCATGAGGACACCATATAGTGGGTGAATGACACAGCGTGGAGGTGTTGGCAGCATGAAGACACCATATAGTGGGTGAATGACACAGCGTGGAGGTGTTGGCAGCATGAGGAGACCATATACTGGCTGAATGACACAGCGTGGAGGTGTTGGCAGCATGAGGAGACCATATAGTGGCTGAATGGCACAGCGTGGAGGTGTTGGCAGCATGAGGACACCATATAGTGGCTGAATGGCACAGCGTGGAGGTGTTGGCAGCATGAGGAGACCATATAGTGGCTGAATGACACAGTGTGGAGGTGTTGGCAGCATGAGGAGAACATATAGTGGCTGAATGGCACAGCATGGAGGTGTTGGCACCATGAGGAGACCATGTAGTGGCTGAATGAGACAGCCTGGAGGGGTTGGCAGCATGAGGACACCATATAGTGGCTGAATGACACAGTGTGGAGGTGTTGGCAGCTTGAGGACACCATATAGTGGCTGAATGGTACAGCGTGGAGGTGTTGGCAGCATGAGGAGACCATATAGTGGCTGAATGGTACAGCGTGGAGGTGTTGGCAGCATGAGGACACCATATAGTGGCTGAATGGTACAGCGTGGAGGTGTTGGCAGCATGAGGACACCATATTGGGTGAATGGCACAGCGTGGAGGTGTTGACAGCATGAGGAGACCACATAGTGGGGGAATGGCACAGTGTGGAGGCCCTATATACTGTGAAAGTCCAAACAATAGTACTCACTAGAGATGAGCAAACTTTTCAAAAATTTGATTTGGCCGATTCGCCAAATTTTTCCGAAAAAGTTTGTTTGATCCAAATTTGTTTGCGGCAAATCGATATTAAAAAAGGCTATTTCTAGCCTACATACAGCCTCTATAGGGGTATAGAACACTTTGCTGTGTCCTAAAACGCATATGGAGTGTGCTGGCGTAGTGAAATAATATTGTTATTCAGAATAGAATGCAGATTACATCGCTCTTAGATTCACTGCCGCATAGCAGCAAAATAACAGAGCCTGGTGGTGGCATCAGTGTCAGGAGACCATATAGTGACTGAATGACACAGCGTGGAGGTGTTGGCAGCATGAGGAGACCATATAGTGACTGAATGACACAGCTTGGATGAGGCTGAAGCATGAGGACACCATATAGTGGCTGAATGACAGCGTGGAGGTGTTGGCAGCATGAGGAGACCATATAGTGAATGAATGACACAGCGTGGAGGTGTTGGCAGCATGAGGAGACCATATAGTGAGTGAATGACACAGCGTGGAGGTATTGGCAGCATGAGGACACCATATAGTGGCTGAATGACACAGCGTGGTGGTATTGGCAGCATGAGGACACCATATAGTGGGTGAATGACACAGCGTGGAGGTGTTGGCAGCATGAAGACACCATATAGTGGGTGAATGACACAGCGTGGAGGTG
The DNA here is from genome assembly GCF_029499605.1 of Hyla sarda. NCBI lineage: Eukaryota > Metazoa > Chordata > Amphibia > Anura > Hylidae > Hyla > Hyla sarda. The sequence continues at coordinate 187,236,876 of NC_079197.1, read as the reverse complement.
TTGGCAGCATGAGGAGACCATATAGTGGCTGAATGGCACAGCGTGGAGGTGTTGGCAGCATGAGGACACCATATAGTGGCTGAATGGCACAGCGTGGAGGTGTTGGCAGCATGAGGAGACCATATAGTGGCTGAATGACACAGTGTGGAGGTGTTGGCAGCATGAGGAGAACATATAGTGGCTGAATGGCACAGCATGGAGGTGTTGGCACCATGAGGAGACCATGTAGTGGCTGAATGAGACAGCCTGGAGGGGTTGGCAGCATGAGGACACCATATAGTGGCTGAATGACACAGTGTGGAGGTGTTGGCAGCTTGAGGACACCATATAGTGGCTGAATGGTACAGCGTGGAGGTGTTGGCAGCATGAGGAGACCATATAGTGGCTGAATGGTACAGCGTGGAGGTGTTGGCAGCATGAGGACACCATATAGTGGCTGAATGGTACAGCGTGGAGGTGTTGGCAGCATGAGGACACCATATTGGGTGAATGGCACAACGTGGAGGTGTTGAGAGCATGAGGAGACCACATAGTGGGGGAATGGCACAGTGTGGAGGTGTTGACAGCATGAGGAGACCATATAGTGGCTGAATGGTACAGCGTGGAGGTGTTGGAAGCATGAGGACACCATATAGTGGCTGAATGACACAGTGTGGAGGTGTTGGCAGCATGAGGACACCATATAGTGGGGGAATGGCACAGTGTGGAGTTGGCTGCTGCACGAGTACACTACACACCAGGGCTTCACAATCCCCCCAAAAAAACAACGCAATATGAGAAATGTTTGACAAAGATTTCTCATAGGTAGCACCCGCTATCCAAAAATTTTAAATTCCCAGACCCAGGCCCCACCTCTGCGGCATCAGGAACCCATTTATTGCCTGAAGGACACAGCCTGGAATTGGCTGATGCACCAGTACACACAGGGCTTCACAATCCGCCTCAAAATCAACAAAATTGTATAATTAAAAAGTTAAAAAATTATACCTTTGTGTAAGAACAAGCGCATACCCACCATTTCAGAAGATTCCATAAGGCAGGACGGTGGACCACCCAAAGACTTCTCAAAAATAATGAACCACACAATTTTATTTTTTTAAATGTAAATTCCTAGACCCAGGCCCCACCTCTGCGGCATCAGTAACCCATAGATTGCCTGAAATACACAGCCAGGAGTTGGATGATGCACGAGTACACACCCGGGCTTCACAATCCATCCCAAAAAACAGCAAAATGTTTTTAAATTATCTTACAAAATACCTTTGTGTAAAAACAAGCGCATATACAACAGTTCAGAAGACTCTATAATGCAGGACGGTGGACCACCCAAAGACTTTCTTCTCAAAAATTATAAACCACACAATGTTTGAAATTTGGTTAAAAAAAAATATTACATATGTGTGTAAGCGCATCTGTTTCAAAAAGATCAGATCACCAAAGGATTTTTTCGCCAAAAATGATTAAGCAGAGTTAATCCCTCTCCATATATTATTTTTTTTTATTTTCATAAAAAAAATCACACGCAACAAGTGTTCCGTTGTGTAACGATTAGCATTCTGCAAAATTCAATTTTAATACTGATAAAATTATCAGTAAGTTTAACAATAACACTACCCAAGAATGTTTAATTACCCCATACATTGCATCAGGAGCAGTCAGGAGTAGGCCTCAGCACTACCCAAGAGTGTTTAATTACCCCATACATTACACAAGGAGCAGTCAGGAGTAGGCCTCAGCACTACCCAAGAGTGTATAATTACCCCATACATTGCACCAGGAGCAGTCAGGAGTAGGCCTCAGCACTACCCAAGAGTGTTTAATTACCCCATACATTACACCAGGAGCAGTCAGGAGTAGGCCTCAGCACTACCCAAGAGTGTTTAATTACCCCATACATTACACCAGGAGCAGTCAGGAGTAGGCCTCAGCAGTACCCAAGAGTGTATAATTACCCCATACATTACACCAGGAGCAGTCAGGAGTATGTCTCAGCACTACCCAAGAGTGTATAATTACCCCATACATTACACCAGGAGCAGTCAGGAGTAGGCCTCAGCACTACCCAAGAGTGTATAATTACCCCATACATTACACCAGGAGCAGTCAGGAGTAGGCCTCAGCACTACCCAAGAGTGTTTAATTACCCCATACATTACACCAGGAGCAGTCAGGAGTAGGCCTCAGCACTACCCAAGAGTGTTTAATTACCCCATACATTACACCAGGAGCAGTCAGGAGTAGGCCTCAGCACTACCCAAAAGTGTTTAATTACCCCATACATTACACCAGGAGCAGTCAGGAATAGGCCTCAGCACTACCCAAGAGGCTTTAATAACCCCTTACCTTGCCTGATCAATTGCGAGATCGAGCAATAACAGGTGTGTTATGGCCTCAGATGTCCTGGGCCGCACTAGCGCTCCACTGAACAGATTAGCGTGTCTCTTTTTTTCAAGGACAGGTGCGTGTTACACGCTGAAACCAGTTCATGATAGGGATCTGGGATTGCAATTATTTACCCTTAAAACGAGGAATTACCAGTAAGTGAGGGTCATAAGCTGGCGTTTATTAAGTCCCTGCCCTTTGTACACACCGCCCGTCACTAAAACCGATTGGATTGGTTAGTGAGGTCCTCGGATCGGCCCAGGCGGGGTAGGAGAAGGCCCTGGCAGAGCGCCGAGAATTTAATGATCATTGTTGAAATTTGCATTAAGCATGTATTTAGCTACTGCTAAACATCCAAAAAAAATAAGGCCCAATGCCAGAGGCACCAGGGATGCAAGTATTTTGTGAAAGACACAGAATGAGTCTGGAGCAGTCATTCGCAGTACCCAAGAGGGTTTCATAACCCCTTACATTTAAAGATCAATGTTTACATTTGCATTAAGCATGTATTTAGCTACTGCTAAACTTCAAAAAATTATAGGCCTAAGGCCAGAAGCATCAGTTTCCCCCGTATTAGGAGCATAGTTGTCCCCCAGATTAGGAGCATAATTGTCCCCCAGATTAGACAGCATAGATGTCCCCCAGATTAGGAGCATAATTGTCCCCCAGATTAGGCAGCATAGATGTCCCCCAGATTAGGAGCATAGTTGTCCCCCTGATTAGGCAGCATAGATGTCCCCCAGATTAGGAGCATATTTGTCCCCCAGATTAGGAAGCATAGATGTCCCCCAGATTAGGAGCATAGTTGTCCCCCTGATTAGGCAGCATAGATGTCCCCCAGATTAGGAGCATATTTGTCCCCCAGATTAGGCAGCATAGATGTCCCCCAGATTAAGAGCATAGTTGTCCCCCAGATTAGGCAGCACAGATGTCCCCCAGATTAGGCAGCATAGATGTCCCCCAGATTTGGAGCATAATTGTCCCCCAGATTAGGCAGCATAGATGTCCCCCAGATTAGGAGCATAGTTGTCCCCCAGATTAGGCAGCATAGATTTCCCCCAGATTAGGCAGCATAGATGTCCCCCAGATTAGGAGCATAGTTGTCCCCCAGATTAGGAGCATAGTTGTTCCCCAGATTAGGCAAAATGGATGTCCCCCAGATTAGGAGCATACTTGTCCCCCAGATTAGGCAGCATAGATGTCTCCCAGTCAGAGCGGGCCGGTCAGAGCCAATCAAACGGCCGTATGTGGCAAGCGGGCCGTACATTGCCCAGGTCTGCCCCAGAGGGTTTCATAACCAACCATAATAGAGAAAATTTTGTTGTAGGAGCATGGTCAATCTACTCACACCCATCTGTCATTGGTGGCTGGAAATCCTGGCTGATCCATCCCTGATTCATCTTGACAAACGTCAGTCTCTCCACATTTTTAGTGGACAGACGAGTTCGCCTTGGGGTGACTATGGCCCCGGCCGCACTAAACACCCGCTATGATGGCACACTACTGACCGGGCAGGACAGCTTTTCCAGGGCAAACTCCGCTAGTTGCGGCCATAAATCGAGTTTGGCTGCCCAGAAGTCCAGCGGATCTTCAACGGTTGTTGGCAGGGTCATGTCGAGGTATGCCACCACCTGCTGGTTCAGGTCCTGCTCCATGTCTACCTGCTTATTGATGAGAGTAGCTTCACTATGCAGCTGAAGGAAGCTACTCATCAGTGACTGTAGACTCAGGCTGCTGCTGATTGAGCCGGTACTGCTCCTGCCACCCCTCCCCTCCCCAGCAGCCGTGGCAGTGGAAGGTGAGCGCAGAGGGCCCCCCGAGTCAGACCTGCGAGAAGAAGCTACGTAGAAGCTCTCTGTAGTAGGTCAGTTTGTCCTCCCTCTCAGTGGGTGTAAAAAAGGCCCCCATTCTGGTCCAGTAGCGAGGGTCTAATAAGGTGGAGATCCAGAAGTCATCGCGCTGACGAATTTTGACAATTCGGGGGTCACTACGCAAGCAACTCAGCATGCATTGTGCCATTTGTGACACTGACTAGCTGGGACTACCTGCCTCCATCTCCACTGTATACTGCCACGGTGTGTCTGGGTCCTCTGTCTCGCCTCCCTCGTAATAACCCTCCAGCTCCTCTGGCTGCTCCTGCTCCTCCTCTCCTGTCCAATGACTAGAAACACCGGCCATCTCATCCACCGTAAACTGTGCTCCGCTCTGCCACTCATCATCCTCCTCCTCCTCCAGTTCATCCCCCACAGGACTCATGTAGCCTTCTGATGTAGGCGCAACGTCTCCATTGCCGTGACCAGCCATGTTTTCAATCATTTTTTGGAGTAAATGTAGGAGTGGAATTACGTTGGTCATGGCGTAATTCGAGCGACTAACAAAAAATGTGGCTTCCTCAAAGGGTCTCAGCAAACGGCAGGTGTCACGTATGAGCTGCCACTCGTTCACATTGAAGTTACACAGGGGAGTACTCCTATCTGCTTGTATCATCAAAAAATCTGTGATGGCTTTTCTTTGTTCGTATAGTCTGTCGAACATATGCAGGGTGGAATTCCAACATGTGGCAACGTCACAAATGAGACTATGTTGTGGGATACCGTTCTGACGCTGCAGCTCAAGCAAAGTGTGCTTGGCGGTGTACGAGTGGCTGAAGTGCATGCACAGTTTCCTTCCCATTGTCAGGATGTCTTGCAAATGGGGTAAAGACTTGATGAACTTCTTGACAACCAGATTCAACACGTGTGCCATGCAGGGCGAATGGTTCACTCTTCCCATTGTCGGTCACCATGGTTCCCATTTCCAGATTTCGTGGAGTAAGCCATACTCGGATTTCTTCACGAATGAACTTTAGCAGTTCCTCCCCTGTGTGACTCCGTTCGCCAAGGCAAACCATGTGAAGGATGGCTTTACACCGTTGTGCCCTACGCACATGGTACGATGAAGGGCCCCCGAGATTTGGACGTTCAGTGGAGGCTGAGGACACGGGGGAGGAGGAGGAGGCGGAGTCGCACATTGTCAAAGGACCAACTGCCTGTGAGCGAAGCGTGGAGGAGGAAGCGGTGTGACCTGTCCATATTGCTGTTGTGGCTGTGCAGGAACCACATTTACCCAGTGAGCCGTAAAAGACAAGTATTGTCCCTGACCGTAGTTACAGCTCCACACGTCGGCGCTGCCGTGCACTTTTGAACACACCGACAGGCTCAAGGACTGGCCCACCTTCTCTTGTACAAACTTATGCAGGGCTGGTACTGCCTTCTTCGCAAAGAAATGACGGCTTGGGACTCTCCACCTCGGCTCTGCACAAGCCATCAATTCCCTGAAAGCTGCAGAGTCCACCAGTTGGAAAGGGAGGGACTGCAACACCAGCAACTTGGACAGGAGCACATTTAATTTCTGTGCCGTTGGATGAGTGGGCGCATACTGTTGTCTCTTGGACATGGCTTCGCCTATCGATTGTTGGCGGAATGGCTGACTAAAAGCGTAAGAAGCAGGAGCGCCAGGAGGAGGGTTTGACACAATGCTCCCTTCGGCTGAGGTGGTGGAACCTTTGCTGGAGGACGGAGGGAGCGGATGGCAACTGGGTGATGCGGCAGGCTGGACCACTACATCGGAGCCACGGTTATCCCAGGCCGCTTTATGGTGGCAAATCACGTGTTAACGCAGGGCCGTGGTGCCCAGATTGGGACCCTGGCCACGCTTCACTTTCTGCCAACAGATTTTGCATGTGGCTACGCTAAGGTCCTCCGGATGCTTTATGAAGAACAACCACACCGCAGAGTAGCTGGTTTTCCCACCCGCAGTCCGCACTATTTGACTGCTATTGGCGCCGTCTCCAGGAACCCCTGTTCCACTACCTCCCAGAATGGTAGCTTGCCGACTGACTCTTGACTGGGGTTGTCACATGTCGCTTGTGATGATGGGGATGAGTGTGCAAACCAATTGACGAGGAGAGATGGGTCGACGACACGACCGCTGGGTGTTAACGGGAGCTCAGGCCTATTGCTGCGACTCCTGCTGCCACTCGCCCCAAGTCTGTGCCAACTCTGCCTGATGTATGTAGGCCTCTGCCCCTTCTCTGTGCACGTCCTGGCACTTCCCTGCCTGACATACTTAGTGCGTTTATGAGGGTATAGAACAGCAGCAGGCGATTACTTACGGCTGTCCTTTCACAGTATGTAGGCCCTAGACAGATTAACAGTTACTAAATAGTACACTCCTTTGTTGTATGTATGCCCTTTGCAATGATGAGCGCACTGTTAAGCGTATTTCTACGCAGAAAAAAATACTTTTTTTTGTTTAATACACCAGCTGGTGTATACTAATGTGTGGAATAGCACTGAATTTAGCACAGAGACAGAAATACAGGTACTAAAAAGTACACTCCTTGGTTGTATATAGGCCCTTTGCAATGATGAGCGCACTGTTAAGCATATTTATACGCAGAAAAAACTTTTTCTTTCATACACCGGCAGGTGTATAACGTGTGGTATAACACTTAATTTAGCCCAGAGACAGATTAACAGGTGAAAAATGGTAAAAAGGCACTAAAGTCCACACTAATATGACTTATTTCTGAACAGCAGCAGGACCCAACTGGGCAGCACCACAGAATTTTTTTAACAGGGATTAAACCCTAAATTGCACTCTGTCACACAATTGTGAGAATCAGATTTGTGGAGCAACAGAAAAAACTCAATTGGGCTGAAAAAAGAGGAGATTAGATGCTCCATACAGGTAAAACAGCTGTGAGATCTATGACGCAGGTGACTGCTGTGCTGCACCTCTATGTCTGCTATATGGAGTAAGGAGAATACCAGGTTTTGCTAGAATTGTTCTCGGTTAGAACTGCAGCAACACTGTGCCCTGTGTCTTTCCCTAATGCTGATGTCACCGCATCTCGTAGTGGTCGGATGCTGTAGAACGCTGTTGTATGCGATCAGCACACAGACATGCAGTCACTTCCTTTCCCTATCTCGTGTGGAGAAGAAATGACCAGAGGGAAGATGGCCGCTGATTATATAGGGCTGTGACATCACAGGGGTCAGTGAACACTGATAGGCTGCATCTGACATGTGATTCAGGGTCAGCCCGCCTACCTTAATTCCCACGCCAGCTTCCCGCCCTCCCATGGTGCCTTGCCCCATGTACTGACATGTGGAGCCACCATCTTAGGTCTAAAACAGCCTAGAACGCAGGAAAATGGAGTTTAATAAAGTGATTTGTGCAATCGAATTGCGGCGAAGTTTGTATTCAATCAGAATCAAATTTTTCCTGAAATTTGTAATGAATTCGGGTTCGTCAGATTCGATTCGCTCATCTCTAGTACTCACCGGCTGGCGTTTTTCAAAAATTACAGAGTTTTTAGTCTCATTGTAGTGCATTTTCTGTTGTTCTAGACGAATACTGTTTAAAGAGTAGTGTAGCGTATTGTAATACCCTCATAAACGCACTAAGTATGTCAGGCAGAGAAGTGCCAGGAAGTGCACAGGGGAGTGCACTTCAGGCAGATGTCGCAGCAGACTAGGGGCGAGTGGCAGCAGGAGTCGCAGCGAGAGGCCTGAGCTCCCGTTATCAGCCAGCGGTCGTGTCTCGACCAGCAACTGATCTGCTGTCGTCGATTGGTTAACACGCTCATCCACATCATCACAAGTGACATCTGACACCCCCAGTCAACAGTCGGTGGGTTCCTCAGACACAACCCTCAGTTGGCATGGCCCGGGAGCAGTCCCTGTCCTCCCATTGCCTTTGTCCTATGCTGTTCCCTCTCCTAAAGAAGTATCTTATGCTGTGGGTTCAGCTCCACTATTCAATGAGGACGATCTAATAGAGGACAGTCAGCAGCTACTGGACAGCCAAGAAGGGGAGGAGACATGCGCCGCTTGCTCCGCTAGCGGCCAAGTAGTGAGGCGGAGAGTGACGGAGGCGGTGTTGCAAGGGTTCAGGGTCTTGAGGCAGACACTGTTGGGGAACCTGAGGAGGACATCAGTGACGGGCGCACAACTGTTGATGATGATGAAGCCGATTGCAATTGGGAGCTGGGTGCAGAAGGGGCTTCATCATCATCATCAGGAGAAGAGGGTTGCAGGTTACCCCTGAGGCAGCAAGGCGGTAGCACGGTTGCAGTAGTGGAAATTCTGGAGCTAAACATGCCCGCGGGAGACCACCTGCTTCGCGGCTGCCTATCTTTCCGGGAGGTAGTGGAACAGGGGTTCCTGGAGATGGCGCCAGTGGCAGTCAATTAGTGCTGAATGTAGGTGAGAAAATCAGCTATTCGGCGGTGTGGCAGTTTTTCATCAGGCATCCGGAGGAGGTTCACGTAGCCACATGCAAGATCTGTTGGCAGAAGGTGAAGCGTGGGCAGGGTCCCAATGTCGGCACCATGGCCCTGCGTCAACACATGCTTCGCCACCATAAAGCGGCCTGTGAGAACCGTGGCTCCGATGTAGTGGTCCAGCCTGCCGCATCACCCAGTGGCCGTCCGCTCCCTCCTTCATCCAGCCAAGGCTCCACCACCTCAGCCGAAGGGAGCTGTGTGTCAAACCTTCCTTCTGTCACTCCAGATGCTCCTGCTTCTCCCGCTTTTAGTCAGCCATTCCGCCAACAATCCATCGGCAAAGCCATGTCCAAGAGATAACAGTATGCGCCCACTCATCCAAAGGCACAGAAGTTGAATGTGCTCCTGTCTAAGTTGCTGGTGTTGCAGTCCCTCCCTTTTCAAGTGGTGGACTCTGCACCTTTCAGAGAATTGATGGCTTGTGCCGAGCCGAGGTGGAGAGTGCCAAGCCGTCATTTCTTTGCGAAGAAGGCAGTACCAGCCCTGCATAAGTTTGTTCAAGAGAAGGTGGGCATGTCCTTGAGCCTGTCGGTGTGTTCAAAAGTGCACGGCAGTGCCGACGTGTGGAGCTGTAACTACGGGCAGGGACAATACTTGTCTTTTATGGCCCACTGGGTAAATGTGGTTCCTGCACAGCCACAAAAGCGACTTGGACAGGTCACACCGCTTCCTCCTTCACACCGCTTCCTCCTCCATGCTCTCGCTCTCAGGCAGTTGGTCCTGTGACAATGTGCGACTCCGCCTCCTCATCCTCCAACGTGTCCTTGGCCTCCACTGCATGTGCAAATCTCAGTGGCCCTTCAGCATACCATCTGTGCAGGGCACGGCGGTGTCATGCTGTTACTCACGTGGTTTGCCTCGGCTAAAAAGTGTTGGAAATAATGGCCAGTCAGGGCAATGGAGACATTGCGCCTACAACTGACGGCCACATGATACATTTGTTAAATTTGGTCCTTTGTACCCACACGCCTGGGTCCGGGACACTCAAACTTTGATTTAAATTTCAAATAAAAAAAATCTGACATTTCAATGGTGTCCTCATGCTTCAGCCAACTCCAGGCTGTGTCATTCAGGCAATACATGGTTTACTGATGCCGCTGCTGGGCCTGGGTCTGGGAATTCAAATTTTATCATTGGTAGCATCCACTATCCAAAATCTTCTTCAAAAATTTCAAAAATTGTTGTGTTTTTTCTTAGGGATTGTGAAGCCCTGGTGTGTACTCATGCCTCAGCCAACTCCAGGCTGTGTCATTCAGGCAATATTTGGTTTAATGATGCCGCTGCTGTCCCTGGGAATTAAAATGTTATGATGGGTAGCACCCGCTATCCAAAATCTTTTTCAAAAAATTTCAAAAATTGTCGTGTTAGTTTCTTAGGGATTGTGAAGCCCTGGTGTGTACTCATGCATCAGCCAACTCCAGGCTGTGTTATTCAGGCAATATATGGTTTACTGATGCCACTGCTGGGCCTGGGTCTGGTAAATTGTAATTTTATCATAGGTAGCACCCGCTATCAAAAATCTTCCTCAAAATGTTTGTGTTTTTTTTTAGGGATTGTGAAGCCCTCGTCTGGTGTGTACTCATGCATCAGCCAACTCCAGGCTGCGTCATTCAGGCAATATATGGTTGACTGATGCCACTGCTGGGCCTGGGTCTGCTGGGCGTGTGGGTACAAAGGAACAAATCTAACAAGGAGTCACTTGTCACATGGCAGCGCAATGACAGAGCCTGGAGGTGGCATCAGTATGAGGAGACCATATAGTGTCTGAATAGCACAGCCTGGAGTTGGCTGAAACATAAGGAGACAATATAGTGTCTGAATTGCACAGCCTGGAGGTGGCTGAAGCATGAAGAGACCATATAGTTGCTGAATGGCACAGCCTGGAGGTGGCTGAAGCATGATGAGACCGTATAGTGACTGAATAACACAGCCTGGAGGGGGCTGAAGCATGAAGAGACCATATAATGGCTGAATGGCACAGCCTGGAGTTGGCTGAAGCATGAGGAGACCATATAGTGTCTGAATGGCACAGCCTGGAGGTGGCTGAGGCATGAGGAGACCCTATAGTGGCTGAATGAGACAGCCTGGAGGTGGCAACAGCAGCGTCAGGAGTCCTGAAAGTGACCAGGTGACAGAGTGGTGCGGTGGGTGGCAATACCAGTACCCGGTGATGAAGGTTGGTGAAAAAAGGTCTGATGCGGAGGAATTTTTGTAACTGGGGAGCAGCACCTTAAATCTGTTTGGCACTATCCATATTTGTGAAGTGTTGGTGTAGCAGCATGGTCAATCTACTCTGAGGCAGCTGGCATTGGTGGCTGGAAATCCTGGCTGATCCATCCCTGATTCATCTTCACAAAGGTCAGTCTCTCCATTTTAGTGGACTGACGAGTTCGCCTTGGGGTGACTATGGCCCCGGCCGCACTAAACACCCGCTCTGATGGCACACTACTGGCCGGGCAGCACAGCTTTTCCAGGACAAACTCTGCTAATTGTGGCCACAAATAAAGTTTGGCTGCCCAGAAGACCAGCGGATCTTCAAGGTGTGTTGGCATGGCCATGTGAAGGTATGCCACCACCTGCTGGTTCAGGTCCTGCTCCAGGTCTACCTGCTGCTGATGAGTTGCTTCACTATGCAGGTGAAGAAAGGTACTCATCAGCGATTGTAGACTCAGGCTGGTGCTGATGGAGCTGGTACTGCTCCTGCCACCCCACCCCTCCCCAGCAGCCATGGCAGTATAGTTCCCCCACATTAGGTTGGACATATACTTTAATTCCCCTACATTAGGTTGGCAGTATAGTTCTCCCACATTTGAACACAAACGGACAAATTTGACCTGGGAAAAAATTGTATTTATTCAGTACATCAGTTGACCCAGGTACTAGCAATGGCTACAAGTGTGTGAACTCCAAACATGAATAGCAAATAACAAGAAAGAGAGAACGGAGTCACTTATAAAACATACATCATTTTATTAATTCCGTAGAATGTAAGTACATAAAAAAATAATAATTAAATGTGCTATTTTTCAAAGAGGAATGAGGCTAAAAGGTGGTGTCACCGGCTCTGCAATAAAGGCTGGGGTATATATAGTGTTTATATTACTGGATCCACCACAATGAAATAGAAATGGTACAATAGTCTTGCACACAAATTTGCACAAAGTGTTTAGCAGCATGTAAAAAATATATACAAATCTCACAGTGAGAACAAAAATATTGCATGCCAAATAAAGTGCAGTGTGCATGTAAACAAACATAACATTGCAGGGATACAGATCAATATAAAAGTATACCGGAGTACAGCAGTAAATAGCAGGGACCGGGACAGCACCACTCCAACGTACGTTTCGGTACGCAACCTTCGTCTGGGAGTGGCTCTATCCCAGTCCGACTGTCTATTTATATCCGGGAACACCAATCAGATTGTATTGTAAGACTAATAATATAATCCTCACCTGTGGCTGTTACGATGCACGCGAACGCCGGCCCCGCTGCCGCTCGGAAACCGGAAGGAGCAACGTCACATGACACGGCAATGTGAGGAATCACATGACCGTGCCATGACGTAGACGCGACTCACCCGGAACTCCGGCAGCGCAGAGACGGCGCACGCGCACCAGCGACAGGAGCAGTGTCTGTGATCAGCAGAACACTGATAGATCAAGCATATCCATACATATTAAAGGGGTACTCCGGTGAAAACCTTTTTTCTTTTAAATCAACTGGGGGCAGAAAGTTAAACATATTTGTAAATTACTTCTATTAAAAAAATCTTAATCCTTCCTGTACTTATTAGCTGCTGAATACTACAGAAGGATTTTTTTTCTTTTTGGAATGCTCTCTGATGACATCACGAGCACAGTTCTCTCTGCTGATGTTATTATAATAATAATAACGCTTTATTTATTGTTGTCCTTAGTGGGATTTGAACCCAAGTCCCCAGCAATGCAAGGCAGTAGTGCTAACCACTGAGCCACCATTCTGCCCTTAGCATACATCTGCTATGCACGGTTGCTAAAATGGACAGAGATATCAGCAGAGAGCACTGTGCTCGTGATGTCATCAGTGTTCCAAAAAGAAACAAATTTCCTCTGTAGCATTCAGCAGCTAATAAGTACTGGAAGGATTAAGATTTTTTAATAGAAGTATTTTACAAATATGTTTAACTTTCTGCCACCAGTTGATTTAAAAGAAAAAAGGTTTTCACCGGAGTACCCCTTTAACAATAACATAACATAATATAATATACGAGATTGCAATAAATAATAAAAAGTATACTAGGTGCCACACAATAAATTTAGATTTGAATTAGAATAAAGCGTGAATACATAAATGGTATGTGATTCAGTGTGTGTGTATGAGAGAGGTAAGTATAGTGACCTATATGTAGGGAGTATATATAATGTATATAGGGCAATAAAGGAGATCTCCTAGGGTCAGGTGGGATTCTATATGGAATGGGGATGTCTGAGTGTAATAAAAAATGTGTGTGAGCCAGTGGAAAATAGAGAATGAAAAAGTGACAGGACAAGAGAGTGATGGGATAGAAAATTATATAAAAATATAACATTCTATAAAAAATAGAAAAAGGTAATGAATAAAGTGGAGTGATGAAAAATATAAAAGAATAATATTGAATGTGAAAAAAATTTGGTAATTGATAACATGATAATAGTTACCAAAGGAAAGGGGAGGAATATGTGGTATAAAAAAAAGTGTCAAATTGAAATTACACACGTGAAAAAAGTGAAAGAGGGGAAGGTGAAAAAGTAGTGAACAAAAACTAAATGGTGCCAATGAAGTAAAAAGTGTGTATAGTACACATAATCCCCATACCACCTCACCTGACCAAAGTATATAAACCCGTATACTATATCCAACCCATACATTGTAAATAGATCAACTAGTGGAGGTAAATAAACCAAAAATTATAACACACCAGCCCATATCCAAACATAATGAAGGAAGAAATGTATATATATATATATATATATATATATATATATATATATATGTATTAACATAGTGGAATGGCATCTATGAATCCAAAGTCCAAAATCTTGAGTATGTAGACATCTATAAAGAAGTAGAAAGCAATCTCCTATTTACATCTGTGTCCTCTTAAATCGTCGGCTTGTGTCTTGAAGGCTTGTTCCGAAGAGCAAATACGCCGAGCGCGTAGATACTGGCCGTACGGTATGGCTCTCACAGTATGTGTCGGATGAGATGATGTAGAATGTAGATACGAATTAACTGAAGTCTTCTTGTGGAATACATCCGAGTGCAAATATCCTATTGGATCACGCTAGAAAGAATCTTTTTTTTTTTAAAGTAGAAATTTTTATTTTCCTTAAGAGAGACATATAAACAGTTGTGCAGTAACAAACAACAATCAGTTGAAATGCTTACAAAAGGTAATCAGGTTGGTATCTCCGATCTATAAAACCATTGCGTTGGCATAAAGACTGCGAGAAAGCATACAAGATTGTAGTCGTGCTGGTCACAAGTCAGTCATGAGAGACATGTATCTAGAGGTGAGCGTGGATACCTAGAACAACTAACTATCAAATCGGAGTTATGGCAACTGTTTTAGAGAGAGGTTCAGAGAGAGGGAAGAAAGAGAGGTACTAAGGCAACAGGATAGTGGAAAAGAAAGAGAAAGCTAGAAAGAATCTTTTGATTTAAGAGGACACAGATGTAAATTGGAGATTGCTTTCTACTTCTTTATAGATGTCTACATACTCAAGATTTTGGACTTTGGATTCATAGATGCCATTCCACTATGTTAATACATATATATATATATATATATATATATATATATATATATATATACATTTCTTCCTTCATTATGTTTGGATATGGGCTGGTGTGTTATAATTTTTGGTTTATTTACCTCCACTAGTTGATCTATTTACAATGTATGAGTTGGATATAGTATACGGGTTTATATACTTTGGTCAGGTGAGGTGGTATGGGGATTATGTGTACTATACACACTTTTTACTTCATTGGCACCATTTAGTTTTTGTTCACTACTTTTTCACCTTCCCCTCTTTCACTTTTTTCATGTGTGTAATTGACACTTTTTTTATACCACATATTCCTCCCCTTTCCTTTGGTAACTATTATCATGTTATCAATTACCAAATTTTTTTCACATTCAATATTATTCTTTTATATTTTTCATCACTCCACTTTATTCATTACCTTTTTCTATTTTTTTATAGAATTTTATATTTTTATATAATTTTCTATCCCATCACTCTCTTGTCCTGTCACTTTTTCATACTCTATTTTCCACTGGCTCACACACATTTTTTATTACACTCAGACATCCCCATTCCATATAGAATCCCATCTGACCCTAGGAGATCTCCTTTATTGCCCTATATAAATTATATATACTCCCTACATATAGGTCACTACACTTACCTCTCTCATACACACACACTGAATCACATACCATTTATGTATTCACACTTTATTCTAATTCAAATCTAAATTTATTGTGTGGCACCTAGTATACTTTTTATTATTTATTGCAATCTCGTATATTATATTATGTTATGTTATTGTTGATATGTATGGATATGCTTGATCTATCAGTGTTCTGCTGATCACAGACACTGCTCCTGTCGCTGGTGCGCGTGCGCCGTCTCTGCGCTGCCGGGGTTCCGGGTGAGTTGCGTCTATGTCATGGCACGGTCATGTGATTCCTCCCATTGCCGTGTCATGTGACGCGGCTCCTTCCGGTTTCCGAGCGGCAGCGGGGCCGGCGTTCGCGTGCATCGTGAGGATTATAATATTAGTCTTACAATACAATCTCATTGGTGTTCCCGGATATAAATAGACAGTCGGACTGGGATAGAGCCACTCCCAGACGAAGGTTGCGTACCGAAACGTACGTTGGAGTGGTGCTGTCCCGGTCCCTGCTATTTGCTGCTGTACTCCGGTATACTTTTATATTGATCTGTATCCCTGCAATGTTATGTCTGTTTACATGCACACTGCACTTTATTTGGCATGCAATATTTTGTTCTCACTGTGAGATTTGTATATATTTTTTACATGCTGCTAAACACTTTGTGCAAATTTGTGTGCAAGACTATTGTACCATTTCTATTTCATTGTGGTGGATCCAGTAATATTTACACTATATATACCCCAGCCTTTATTGCAGAGCCGGTGACACCACCTTTTAGCCTCATTCCTCTTTGAAAAATAGCACTTTTAATTATTACTTTTTTATGTACGGAATTAATAAAATTATGTATGTTTTATAAGTGACTCCGTTCTCTCTTTCTTGTTATTTGCTTCTCCCACATTTGGTTGGCAGTATGTTCCCTATGGGTGCATGCACGGGACGCTACCCTTCCAGCAGTCCCTGCATTTTTAAAGCATCCTTGTGTCCCGAAAAGATCTTTCAGGACACAGGGATGTCCTTAATACTGATCTGGGAAATGAATGCCCTGTTGCACCCCCCCACCCCCCTTCCTGCCTCATTGCAGCCGTCAAGCAGGCAGAAGCGGTCAAACTGACACTAAAGATGGCATCAGACACAGTATAGCTGAACAGGTGTTTATTAGTAAAGCAGATACTGTGAAAACAGCTAGCCAAGATGGCTACAGGTGCAGTCCAGACAGGAATCGTGGTTGGCAGACCAAGTTCAATTACAGGAGAGACTGGTCAGGTTCCAGTGGATGAGACAGAGGCAGGTCCAGTATTCAGGCAGGGATCAGCAGAGAGACTTCAGGTCAGGCAGACAGGCTACAGAGACCTTAGCAGTGCAGGATACAATCCAGAATGCAACCTTGCTGAGGCCAGGAACATCCGGCATGGCAGACTTTTATAGGGAGTTCCTGGCTGAGATTGGAGGAGGATCCATTAGGGAGTGCATGCTGGCTCTAGAAAACTCAGCCAGTTCTTGCACACGGCCACTAGCGAATAGGGTGTAAACTGCAGCAAGAGATACACCAGAGCAGGAAGACCAGGAAATACAATATACACATGGCAAAGAGAATGCTGCCCGACACTGATAAGAACCGGGACACACGTGTCTATGTGGTGGCCCAGTACAGGAGTTGCACTTATGGTATATATTTTAAATTGTTAACAAGTGCCTTATGTTATGTATGAGAATGTCTTTGTAAATGTTATATGCCTTTAAATGTTGTTATCAAGTCATGTAACCACGGAAGGTGTCAGTGACCAGGTCACTTTAGGACCCCTCCAAATTGCTTCCTTATAAAATTAGGGAGTAGCTAGTTCAGTCAGTCTAGAGTTTGCTGAGGAACAGTCAAGACCTGAGAGTGTCTGGTGTCCTGAGGATACAAGGCCTAGTCACGCAGCGACACTTCCATCACCAAGTGCCCCACAGGTGAATATCAAAGCCTGGTAAGTTAAACAAGGGGTTAAGTCTAGTCAGTCCTAGTCAAGTCAGTCAAGTCTGTCTAAATTCAGCGTGGGTCTGCAGCATTCTGTCCAATTCCACTACAAGTTCCAGTGAGCCTGCGTCTCCTAAGTCACTGATCATCTCCTTGGACCTAACTGAGCTGTAAAGACTATTCCATCTGTCAGCCTCTGACACGCGCCTAGCCTAGGATCCAGCGGCCATAACTCGGGTGGTGCAGAGGTTAACCACACCCTGGTGTCACAAATACAAGAGGTTAATGCCATCTGCCCCTAGGGTAATAACATCTGCCCTCATCACACCCGCACCACAACTTTTGCCATCACAAACAGGATACAGGTGTGCGCCTTATGCGAAAAGTCCACCCCCCCCCAGTCTGAACTGTTTCCAGTATTACCGAAAATTTGCACACTGATGCGAAAAGATTTTGTGCCAGAAAGTGTACGGGACTTTATCAGTGAAACTTGTATGTTGTGAAGCGCTTGTGAAATAGAGGGGGAGGTGAAGAAACGTTTGCTATCTACCATTATGAACAGTACAAAAATAGTTCCCACCATGTGTAAAATATGTGCTGAAGTTATGCTGCGTAACAAAGTGCTGGCTGTACCTGAAAAAGTTAAAGATATGCAGGAGAAGTGCGCAAAAATGTCCCGCGCTGGTCAGCATCCCACCCCTGGGCGTGGAAGTCATGTTGCTGTTTCGAGTCCTAGGTGGAACCAGAAAGATCCACCCCTTGTTGCTGGGGGAGCGGAAGTCAGCGATGCACCACTGATGTACTACCGGCGGGCGGTCATTTTACCGAAGTACACTATAAAAGAAGCAGCGCCGCTGGACCTCTTCAGTTTTCTGGATGTCTATGGAGAGAGCTACATGGCAGAGGAGTAAGCAAGCACGAGATCTGAGAGTCCTAAGATGGCGCAGAGTGCCCGAAAAGTCAGAGTGGTAGAGCTCAGACGTTCCAGGAGCTGGCGGACCAGCTGCAGAAAATTTCCATTGGGGCCAAAGACGCCTGTCTAAAAGTCCCACTGCCTGATGATTAAGGAGAGTGGCCAGTGACTCCGGCAGGCGGAACACCTGCATCGTCCCATGGAGAGTCGCCGGTGAGGCTTTCCCCCCCATCACCGGACCAGGGGACCCAGAACAGAGATCCACACAGAGGAGTCAGATGTGTGTACCCCAGCTGAGGCCGCTTTCTCTACCCTTCCATCTACACCTAGTTCGGAGCCTGCCCTGTAGGTCCAGAAGCCAACAGCATGCCCCCGGTCACCACCGTTGCCCCGGTGGATCTTTGGCGATGAGCCGCCAGTTATCTAGTACATGAGACAGTAACTTCTACTCCTGCCAGGGAAGTCCCATCCCCCAGTTCCGACCGCCCGGTCCGAGAGGGCTCAGCAAGAGGCCCAGATGGCTGCCATAGTGGAGGAGATGAGGGCACTGAAGAGGAAAGAGTATGGTCCTTAACAAATGCCATATGAAGTGCACCAAGTGCAAAAAAAGGACACAAAAAGCCTTGAAGCCCTGCATATCAGGATGTTAGAACACCCCAGAGAGGGAGAGACCTGTTCAAAGAACCCAAAGCAACTCCCCTTCACCTACTTTCCATTGGAAGACTGGAATGCAGACCCCTTTGGTTTGCTGACTCCTAAAGTCAGGGACACCTGTCAAGAGGATGAAGAATACCTGCCTGAGGCACTTGTCATGGCACCGAAATATCAGACAACATCATCTGCAGATGTGCTCAGGCCTACTCCTGGCATTGAGGAGGTTTGGCCTACTCACCGGGCACCAACCAAAGTGTCTCGGCCTACTCCTGCTGAGGAGGATGTTTGGCCGGCCCAACATGCACTGACACAATGTCCCCCAGTGGCGCACGCTGCTTCTGTGCAAATCGTAGTCACTGTGAGTCCTACCATAACGGATTCCAAGTTGTATCAAGTGAATTGGAACACTTACGTTAGTCCTTTAGAGGGGGAACAGTCTCGTGGCCCCCATTACATGTCCCAGCCTAGGAAGCAGTCCGACAGGCGAGGCTGGGATGGAAAGTTTCCAGGCTAACGCTTATAGGTGATCATTTTGTTTTCTATTACTTAGTCGTGAGACTGACACTGTTATGTGGAGATACCACTGTTGTTTTCTAGGTTTTCTGCAATGTTCAAGAAAAGTGCCTGGTGGACTAACCAAGAACTCTTCGTAACTATTTTCCGTAAGTGTATGTGCCCAGCTTACAGCCGTGATCCTTTACTATAGACTCTTCTGTACCAGAACTGTGGAGCGGTACTCAAAACTACTTAAAGAGTAATATATTGTTTAATGTCTTGCACAAGTAAATGCGATTATAATTATTGTTATAAAAATGTATTATGTGGGTCACCTTGTAATAAAGTGTATATTGAATGTTTATACACTATAGGCATTTTGTGTAATGTTCTTTTAACCATGGCATTTGTACAGGAGGTGTCCTTACCCTGTCAGGAGAAGCGTACCCGATCACCTCATCACCATGCATGCTAGGTATAGAGAATAAAGTGCCTATGTATATAAAAGTTACAATTCTATAGCATATTAATGTCCAGTCACGATAGAATAACTAGTTCTAATATAATTTCATGTACAGTCAGTTATGTACATAGCATATTTTGTGTACCCAAAATAGTCATATATTTAGTCAGGTCATGTGTTGTCAGAAAATGCATAACTGCTAGTCCAAAGTTATGGGGAGAAGTAGCTTAAACCGAAGGGCCTCATTAGCACAGGCATCAGGGTAGAGAGCCTCAGGCAGCCCGGTCCAAACCAATTATTGACCACCAAGCAGTTACAAGACCAAACTATCTCAACCATAATTTTGTTCCATTGATCCTGGTTAAACCACCCTAAAGACTGAGCATGTATGGACGTTGTGTAAAAAGCCACATGGACATCAGCCCTGTGAAGGACATCGGTGCTATGCCCCAGGAACCAGAGTAATACGGGGAATGGGAGGACTACAATACCCAGAAAGATTATCAGAATTAGGGTTATTTAGTTTAGAAAAGAAGGCTAAGGGGCGACCTAATAACTATGTATAAATATATCAGGGGACCGTACAGAGATCTCTCCATGATCTATTTATACCCAGGACTGTATCTATAACAAGGGGGCATCCTCTATGTCTTAAGGAAAGAAGGTTTTTACACCAGCACAGACGGGGGTTCTTTACTGTAAGAGCAGTGAGAATGTGGAATTCTCTGCCTGAGAAGGTGTCATGGTGAACTCTGTAAAAGAATATAAAAGGGGTCTGGATGCATTTTTGGAGAGTAATAACATTGCTGGTTATGTATACTAGATTTATAGGGACACAATGTTGATCCAGGGATTTATTCTGATGCCATATTTGGAGTCATTAAGGATATAGGTTGAACTTGATGGACTCTGGTCTTTTTTCAACCTTATGAACTATGTTTCTATGTTACAATGTTAGTTTATGGCCTTCAGTGGCCACTTTATCTCCTCTGCCCTCCAGGACTTGGCGTCGAGGATGGCTGTTGTTAAGAGGGGGAGTTTTTCGCGGCCCAGTTGCACTCCTATACCCTTCTGTCCTGTGTGGCAGACTCTATCTCAGTGTCCCCTAAGTCCACCCTTATTGTATATATCTCAAATGGTTAAAGGGGTTCTCCACCATAAGGTGATTTTAGTACGTACCTGGCAGACAGTAATGGACATGCTTAGGAAGGATCTGCGCTTGTCTTGAGGATAAATGGCTATGCTGTGAGATTACCATAACACTGTGGCTAGCTGTTTGTGAACAGGTATTTCCTGTTTGACTTTTCTTTTTTTGACTACAAATCCCACAATTTCATATTCCTCCCTCCCACACATCAGCCACCCCACCGATTGAAACCTAAATGAGCTGCATCCATTCAAATCAGTGTGGTTTTCAATCAGGGTGCCTACAGCTGTTGCAGATTGATCTCTCTCCCACCAAGCGATCGCTCCACCCATTGAAGCAGACAGGCTCCCTGTCATCAGCTGACTATTGAGTCAGGTCTCGGCCGCATTGCAAGCTGGGAAAAATCTGAGACAACAGTCCCTTTGTATGCTGATAAAAAAAAAAATATTGGGGCGAAAATCACATAAGAATTGTGAGAAAACCGTCACACACAGGTACATAAACTATTTTAGGAACTACACTAACTTTACAGCCCCTGTAGAACAGTCAAATAAAAAAATCCTGGAATACCCCTTTAATAAGTGCCTTATGTTATGTATGAGAATGTCTTCATTATGTTATATGCCTTTAAATGTGGTTACCATATCATGTAACCAGCAAAGGTGTCAGTGACCAGGTGACTTGTGTGGGGACCTATAGGACCCCTCCAAATTGCTTCCTTATAAACCTAGGGAGGAACTAGTTCAGTCAGTTTAGAGGTGAGGAACAGTCAAGACCTGAGAGTTTCTGGTGTCCTGAGGAGACCCAAGGCCTAGTCATGTAGCCACGCTTCCATCATCAAGTGCCCCACAGGTGAACGTCAAAGGCTGATAAGCTACACAAGGGGTGAAGTCTAGTCAGTTCTCTTTAAGTCAGTCAAGTCTGTCTAAATTAAGCTTGGGCCTGCAGCCATTACTCCAAGTCCACTTCAAGTCCCAGCGAGCCCGCAATCTCCTAAGTCACTGGTCATCTCTTTGGGCCTAATTGAGTTGTAAATACTATTCCATCTGTCTGCCTCAGTAAAGCTGCCATTGTTCCGTAACTTGGCATCAGAGTTATTATTTGACCCGCACCTAGCGCAGGATCCAACAGTCATACCTCAGGTAGTGTATGGGGTTAACCATGCCCTGGCATCACGAATAAAATAATTAATGCCATCTGCCCTTAGGGTAATAACATCTGCCCTCATCACAGCCTCTCCACATCCATATGTGGTAAACCGGTGGTCATGATGTCAGCTGTAAGATTTTTCACAAAGTAAGTTTCATGAAAAATCCATAAGGACTGATACATCTGATATTCTGTCACAAATAAGGACAAGAGGAGCCAGACGAAAGGTCACGCCAACCTTCTTTTCTACAAAGAGCAAATGAAGGGGCTGAGAAGAAGGATCATGAGTGGTGTCCCAGCACCAAGGGCTGTTCTGTGGGCTGGGGGTGTCCTCCGGCATGCCTGCTGCTCTTGTGTTGGGCCCACTGTGAATATGTTTATTATGTTCAATACGTTTAAGCAATTTATTATATCTACTATATTCACTGTGTATTATGTTATTTAAGAACTATACCTTTAAGAGAGAGAGAGAGATGGAGTGGTGATCAGTTGACCTTGTCTGCCCATTGGGAACCCCTAAATTCCCCTGTATATAGTGTAGGGGGGAGGAGTTTCCCCAGTTGGAGTTTAGTGTATGCCGAGCTACAGTGTGGAAAGGAGGAGGAAGTTGTGTATGGTGAATACTGAGAGAAGCCTGAGAAAGTCTTCTGCCCCACCATTCTGCAAGTGTCCCCCCTTACATCGTTGAGTCAAGCACTGGCAGTGTTAGTAATTGGACCTTGACAGAACCCTAGTCAGCGTGGGAAACCTTCCAGTCTCAAATCTCAAGTCTATATATCTTCCAAGTGGGTGAAAAGCACCATAAGTTCCAGCAAGGCAACAGGGCTCCCAAGGGTTACAATGCACCCCTTCTACTCTGCTTCATACTGTTTGTATTACCATCTGCACCTGCTCAGTAATAAGACAGTTATCCGTAACCCCAACCTCGGTGTGTTTCTTACCCCCCGTGTCTGGCCCAGGAGAAGCGGTCTCCCCCTCGGACCGTGTATAGGCTAATGGTGCCTTGGCATCACAAATTGACAAGAATCCCTTGCACCCCCGTGGCACCACACATGTGAAATGGTGGACCACTGGCCTCTTTTCTCAGTGGTCTCCAAACTGTGGACCTCCAGATGTTGTACAACTCCCAGCATACCCATACAGCCAACGGGCAAGAGGAACGAGACAAAAGATCATGCCAACCTTCTCTTCTGTGAGGAGCAAATGAAGAGGCTTAGAAGAAGGACCATGAGATGGTGGAATGGGCGACCATTGGCCTCTTTCCTTCATGGTCTCCAAACCGTGGACCTCCAGATGTTGCACAACTACAACTCCAATTGCTGTCCGGGCATGCTGGGAGTTGTAGTTGTGCAACATCTGGAGGTCCAAGGTTTAAAGACCACTGCTTAACATGGACCCCAGCTGAGCACAGAAAAGCTTAATGTTTTTTTTTTTCAGAAAAAAGAAAGAAAAATAACTAGCGAATGAAGTTGATGTTTCCGTCTAAATGAAAGCGAAGATCGCTGATGAGCTTTGATGTCTCGTCTATTATTCAGCTTTTGATTTTATATTATTCAGGAATTACAATTAACATTCAATCTGTTCAACTGTATTCAAAGATAGAGACAAAAACCTGAAAAAACTCTGCACGCACAGAGCCGCGCCGACATTCAATCCATTGTCTCGTGATCTTTCTTTCAGGTCAGCAAAATACATTTGTATCATTCTTCTGGACTTAATTGTCCCTGTGACAGTCCGCCATAACCAATTACTTCCCGACGCAAACTTTCCCTGTGAAATACGTCTTCTCAGTTTTCTATCTCATAAACACAAAAAAGAAAAAAGAAAAAGAATGAGAAAACTCGACAACCTTTTTTCAAGTGAGCAAAGTTTTAAAATTCAATTATAGAAACATTGCTGAACCCGGGGATGACCACCGGCTACATCTGATAGGACTGCAGGACCTGCCGAGTAACCTTCCAGCCTCCGGGGGGTTCCTGCCCTCCTCCTCCTTTTCGTTTATAACATGAGATCCAATATTTTCCAAATTTGTCTGAAGTGATTGATTTCTACCCCGGTTGAAGGAGATGAGAAGAGAACAATGGAATTAAATTCTTCTGCACTTACTATACAAGAGCAAGTGGGGGGGGGGGGGGGGGGATAAAGTACCTTCAAAAGTGCAGGTAAGAAAAAAAAAAACAGACCCCTCCCCTCCCTTTAATAAAAATGGTATCGATTTAAAAGGTGTTAGATTTGAAATAAGTTTGAATAATGTAATAATGCTAAATTATGACAGCAAAAAGAAATAATAATAAAAAAAAATAAAAAAAACAAGAGAAATTAATAGTACTATACTCATAAGACCACCCACATCGTGATTGCGGGGGTCTGATGAGTGAAAATGCCACCCTCACCACTTTGTTGCCATCTGTTTGTATAGTCTGCTGTCTGGCAGGCTGTACAAATGGATCACCGATATTACCGATTAGTGCTGTGCCAATGCATGGAACTTAACAGTAATTGAAAGATTGCTACAAATAGTCCCCTATTGGGACTTAAAGGTGTACTCTGCCCCTAGACATCTTATCCCCTATTCAAAGGATAGGGGGAAAAGATGTCTGATCATGGAGGTCACTTCGCTCTGTGCCAGATATCTGGCGATGCGGCCCGGAGGCTCATGACGTCGCTGCAACACCCCTTTAATACAAGCCTATGGTCGTGATGGCCATTACGCCCCCTCCTGGAAGGATTAAGATTTTTTAATAGAAGTAATATTCAAATCTGTTTAACTTTCTGGCACCAGTTGATTTAAAAAAAACGTTTGCCAAGAAATGTTTTTGTCAATTTTTTTTTTAAAATATGACTAAGCCCCTCCCCCCAATAGAAAATTAAACCACCCTATCCCTTTTCCCATTTTCCATGTACGACATTGCAGATTTTTGGTCACATCACATCCCAGAAAAAATGGGGGGGGGAAAGATTGTCATGCAGCTGTGTTCATTAGAAAATAAGAAAGTAATCACAATCAGAATATGCAAATTTTAGGAATATCTTTTTTTTTTTAGAGTAGTACAGGGAAGCATATAACCATGGGTCTCATCAGGTGAATTGCAGTGATGAGACTTCACCCCCTCTTAATGAAAAGTCAGAGGATTCATGGAAATGTAGGCAGCAGTAGGAAATCATTTATGTTCTGAAATAGAAATCAATATGGCTGTAAAACTCATGCCTACCACATCAGCTAAAACAGGTAAGCACAAGACATACACAAGAACCTCTACATTATTTTCTGATGATGGCCTATGCTGCACTATATAAGCAAAATAAAAATACCAAGGAAATGACACGGGTCAATGAGCAGAGGCCCTGCTAGTAAGTCACATTATTAAGTCATAATGAAAACAGCAGATAAATATAAATATAGGGGTACAGCCAAGGTGTATAATTTGTTATGAGGAAATTTTAGGCGCTGGTTTTGCATCTATATTTATATTTGTCTGCACTTTTCTCATGTCATTTTTCTATGTATCTGTCATTATGACTCCACATCTATTTGCCTGTTAGATAATGTGATTAGATGGCCGCTAATTGATCCGTGTTACTTCCTTGGTATTTTATTTTTCTTATATAGTGAGCACAAGCCATATTGGTTTCTGTTTCAAAAAGAGGGGATGGAGTCTCATCACTGCAATTCTACTTCT
The DNA here is from genome assembly GCF_029499605.1 of Hyla sarda. Classification (NCBI taxonomy): domain Eukaryota; kingdom Metazoa; phylum Chordata; class Amphibia; order Anura; family Hylidae; genus Hyla; species Hyla sarda. The sequence goes on along the minus strand of NC_079197.1, from coordinate 187,211,275 downwards.
GAGACCCCATACCTCATCACATGACTAGACTTGGCTGTGCTTTTAGTACAGGTCCCTATAGGTGCCCCACTGGTGACAAGAAAATGTAGATACCATCCTGTAACATGACAAGGGTCAGGACATGGATGGTGCAAATGTCCTTAGACGGTTTCTGTTCTCTGGTGGTCACTAGTCAGTATTCGGCCCTCTCTTACCAGTCCCATTATTAGTTAAAGGGGTACTCTGGTGGAAAACTATTTTTTTTTTTTTTTTTTTTATCAACTGGTGCCAGAAAGTTAAAAAGATTTGTAAATTACTTCTATAAAAAAAATCTTAATCCTTCCAGTACTTATTAGCTACTGAATACTACAGAGGAAAATAATTTTCTTTTTGGAACACAGAGCTCTCTGCTGAATCACGAGCACAGTGCTCTCTGCTGACACCTCTATCCATTTTAAAAACTGTCCAGAGTAGGAGAAAATCCCCATAGAAAACATATGCTGCTCTTGACAGTTCCTAAACTGGACAGAGATGTCAGCAGAGAGCGCTGCTCCAAATGTACTGTTCCAAAATGAAAAGAATTTCCTCTGTAGTATTCAGCAGCTAATAAGTCTTGGAAGTGTGAAGATTTTTGTCACAATGCCGGCTGGCAGGTAGTGGATCCTCTGTGCCAGAGAGGGATGGCGAGGACCGCGCTAGTGGACCGGTTCTAAGCCACTACAGGTTTTCACCAGAGCCCGCCGCAAAGCGGGATGGTCTTGCTGCGGCGGTAGTGACCAGGTCGTATCCACTAGCAACGGCTCACCTCTCTGACTGCTGAAGATAGGCGAGGTACAAGGGAGTAGGCAGAAGCAAAGTCGGACGTAGCAGAAGGTCGGGGGCAGGCGGCAAGGTTCGTAGTCAGGGGAGATAGCAGAAGTTCTGGTACACAGGCTATAAACACACAAAACGCTTTCACTAGGCACAAGGGCAACAAGATCCGGCAAGGGAGTGCAAGGGAGGAGACCAGATATAGCCAGGGAGCAGGTGGGAGCCAATTAAGCTAATTGGGCCAGGCACCAATCATTGGTGCACTGGCCCTTTAAGTCTCAGGGAGCTGGCGCGCGCGCGCCCTAGAGAGCGGAGCCGCGCGCGCCAGCACATGACAGCAGGGGACGGGAACGGGTAAGTGACCTGGGATGCGATTCGCGAGCGGGCGCGTCCCGCTGTGCGAATCGCATCCCCAACGGCCATGACAGAGCAGCGCTCCCGGTCAGCGGGACTGACCGGGGAGCTGCAGGGAGAAAGACGCCGTGAGCGCTCCGGGGAGGAGCGGGGGCCCGGAGCGCTAGGCGTAACAATTTTTTTATAGAAATAATTTACAAATCTGTTTAACTTTCTGGCACCAGTTGATTAAAAAAAAAAAAAAAAAGTTTTCCACCAGAGTACCCCTTTAACCCCTTAAGGACGGAGCCCATTTTCACCTCTAGGACGAAGCCCTTTTTTGCAAATCTGACCACTGTCACTTTAAACATTAATAACTCTGGAATGCTTTTAGTTATCAATCTGATTCTGAGATTGTTTTTTCGTGACATATTCTACTTTAACTTAGTGGTAAAATTTTGTGGTAACTTGCATCCTTTCTTGGTGAAAAATTCCAAAATTTGATGAAAAAATTAAAAATTTTGCATTTTTCTAACTTTGAAGCTCTCTGCTTGTAAGGAAAATGGATATTCCAAATAATTTTTTTTTGGATTCACATATACAATATGTCTACTTTATGTTTGCATCATAAAATTGACGAGTTTTTACTTTTGGAAGACACCAGAGGGCTTCAAAGTTCAGCAGCAATTTTCCAATTTTTCACAAAATTTTCAAACTCGCAATTTTTCAGGGACCAGTTCAGGTTTGAAGTGGATTTGAAGGGTCTTCATATTAGAAATACCCCATAAAAGACCCCATTATAAAAACTGCACCCCCCAAAGTATTCAAAATGACATTCAGTCAGCGTTTTAACCCTTTAGGTGTTTCACAGGAAAAGCAGCAAAGTGAAGGAGAAAATTCAAAATCTTCATTTTTTACACTCGCATGTTCTTGTAGACCCAATTTTTGAATTTTTACAAGGGGTAAAAGGAGAAAATGTATACTTATATTTGTAGCCCAATTTCTCTCGAGTAAGCACATACCTCATATGTCTATGTAAAGTGTTCGGCGGGCGCAGTAGAGGGCTCAGAAGCGAAGGAGCGACAAGGGGATTTTAGAGAGTACGTTTTTCTGAAATGGTTTTTGGGGGGTATGTCACCTTCAGGAAGCCCCTATGGTGCCAGAACAGCAAAAAAAAAAACACATGGCATACCATTTTGGAAACTAGACCCCTTGAGGAACGTAACAAGGGATAAAGTGAGCCTTAATACCCCACAGGTGTTTCACGACTTTTGCATATGTAAAAAAAAAAAAAAAAAAAAATTTCACTAAAATGTGGGTTTCCCCCAAATTTCACATTTTTGCAAGGGTTAATAGCAGAAAAGACCCCCCAAAATTTGTAACCCCATCTCTTCTGAGTATGGAGGTACCCCATAAGTGGACCTGAAGTGCACTACGGGCGAACTACAATGCTCAGAAGGGAAGGCGTCATATTTGGCTTTTTGAGAGCAAATTTTGCTCGGGGGGCATGTCGCATTTAGGAAGCCCCTATGGTGCCAGAACAGCAAAATAACCCCCACATGGCATACCATTTTGGAAACTAGACCCCTCACAGAATGTAATGAGGGGTACAGTGAGTATTTACCCCCCACTGGTGTCTGACAGATCTTTGGAACAGTGGGCTGTGCAAAATTTTTCATTTTCACGGACCACTGTTCCAAAGATCCGTCAGACACCTGTGGGGTGTAAATTCTCACTGCACCCCTTATTACATTCCGTGAGGGGTGTAGTTTTCAAAATGGGGTCACATGTGTTTTTTTTTTTTTTTTGCGTTTGTCAGAACCGCTGTAACAATCAGCCACCTCTGTGCAAATCACCTCTAATGTACATGGCGCACTCTGCCTTCTGGGCCTTGTTGTGCGCCCCCAGAGCACTTTGCGCCCACATATGGGGTATCTCCGTACTCGGGAGAAATTGTGTTACAAATTTTGGGGGGCGTTTTTCCCTTTTACCTCTTGTGAAAATGAAAAGTATAGGGCAACACCAGCATGTTAGTGTAAATTTTTTTTATTTTTTTACACTAACATGCTGGTGTAGACCCCAACTGTTCCTTTTCATAAGGGGTAAAAGGAGAAAAAGCCCCCCAAAATTTGTTAGGCAATTTCTCCCGAGTACGGAGATACCCCATATGTGGCCCTATTCTGTTGCCTTGAAATACGACAGGGCTCCAAAGTGAGAGCGCCATGTGCATTTGAGGCCTGAATTAGGGACTTGCATAGGGGTGGACATAGGGGTATTCTAAGCCAGTGATTCCCAAACAGGGTGCCTCCAGCTGTTGCTAAACTCCCAGCATGCTTGGACAGTCAATTGCTGTCCAGAAATGCTGGGAGTTTTTGTTTTGCAACAGCTGGAGGCTCCATCTTAGAAACACTGCCGTACAATACGTTTTTCATTTTTATTGGAGAAGGGGGGTGGGGGTGGGGGGGCAGTGTACGTGTGTATATGTAGTGTTTTACTCTTTATTTTATGTTAGTGTAGTGTAGTGTTTTTAGGTTACATTCACACTGGCGGCAGATTACACTGAGTCTCCCGCTAGGAGTTTGAGCTGCGGCGGTAAATTTGCCGCATCTCAAATTTGCAGCGGGGAACTCGCTGTAATCTGCCGCCAGTGTGAATGTAGCCTGTACATTCACACGGGAGGGGGGTCAAAACTACAACTCCCAGCATGCACTGACAGACCATGCATGCTGGGAGTTGTAGTATTGCAACAGATGGAGGCACACTGGCTGGAAAACCTTGAGTTAGGTTCTATGACCTAACTCAGTATTTTCCAACCAGTGTGCCTCCAGCTGTTGCAAAACTGCAGCTCCCAGCATGTACTGATTGCGGAAGGGCATGCTGGGAGATGTAGTTATGCAATGGCTGGAGGCACGCAAGTACAACTCCCAGCATGCCAAGACAGCCTTATGCTGTTCCTGAATTCTGGGAGTTGTAGTTTTGCAAGATTTAGAGGGTTTCAGGTTGTAAATCACTGTCCAGTGGTCTCAAAACTGTGGCCCTCCAGATGTTGCAAAACTACAACTCTCAGCATGCCCAGCCAGCAAACTGCTGTCTGGGCATGCTGAGAGTTGTAGTTTTGCAACATCTGGAGGGCTACAGTTTGAGACCACTTAGTGATCTACAACCTGAACCCCTCTAAATATTGCAAAACTACAAGTCCCAGCATGCCCACACAGCAAACAGCTGTCTGGGCATGCTGGGAGTTGTAGTTTTGCAACATCTGGAGGGCCACGGTTTAGAGACCACTGTAAACTGTGGCCCTCCGGATGTTGCTAGGCAACAACTCACCTAGCAGGACCCGGAAGCCGCCGCCGCCGCACGTGGGGGATCCCCGCATGGAGGATCGCGATCCGGGATCCAGGTAGGGACCTTCGCCGTCGACCCTCCCTGGACGGTTCCCCCGTTTTGCTCGGACACCGATAGGTGGGCAAAGCGGGGGAACCGAATTTTAACCCCCCCTCCCCCGGTCTGCTATCGGTCGGTCGCTCGGCCGACCAATAGCAGGGATAGGAGGGGTGGCAACCCTGCCACCAAACTCCTATCCCTTTAGGGGGATCTAGGGTGTCTCGGACACCTACGATCCCTCTTATTTTCCGGGTCACCGGGTCACCAGTGACCCGTATGACCCGGAATCGCGCAGATCGCAGGTCTGAATTGACCTGCGATTTGCGCGCATCGCGGTCATGGGGGGGTCTCAGGACCCCCCTCGGCGATGTGCCGGGATGCCTGCTGTTAGATAACAGCAGTCATCCCGGCCCGATCACAGCTACCGGTGACGCGGCGCTCCCGGAACCCCGCGACGTACATGTACGTCGCCGCGCGCCAAGTGACACTTCGCGGCGCCGTACATGTACGTCGCTCGTCGTGAAGGGGTTAAACCCTTAAGGACCAGGCCAATTTTCACTGTAGGACCAGAGCGTTTTTTGCACATCTGACCACCGTCACTTTAAGAATTAATATCTCTAAAACGCTTTTACCGAATATTCTGATTCTGAGATTGTTTTTTTCGTGACATATTCTACTTTATTTTGATGGTAAATTTTCATCATTACTTGCATCCTTTTTTGGTGAAAAATCCCAAAATTTCATGAAAATTTTGAATTTTGAAAACATTTTTCTAACTTTGAAGCTCTCTACTTGTAAGGAAAATTGCTTTTTCAAATAAATTTTATTTTTATTCACAAATACAATATGTCTCCTTTATGTTGGCATCATAAAATGGACATATTTTTACTTTTTGAAAAAAATTAGAGGGCTTCAATGTAGAGCAGCAATTTTCAAAAATGTCATGAAAATTGCAAAATCTGAAGGGACAGATGTTACAGAACTACAACTCCCAGCATGCCTGGGCAGTCTAGGCATGCTGAGAGTTGTAGTTTGGCAACATCTGGAGGGCTACAGTTTGGGCACCACTGTAACAGTGGTCCCCAAACTGTGACCCTCCAGATGTTACAAAACTATAACTCCCAGCATGCCCAGACAGCCTTTGGCTGTCTGGGCATGCTGAGAGTTGCAGTTTGGCCTTCCTAGTGGTTGCCACAGTAAATATCATATTACTTTCACTTTCATTCCCCCCCACGTCGCTTCCCTACCTGACCCAGGATCCAGCAGTCTTTAGCGATGATCAGCTGTTCCCAGGCATCTTCTCCTGCAGGTACCGACCTCCATCTTCTCCCCATGTTCCCCGCGAGATCCAGGGGTGGACAGAACGGGGGTTGCCATGGCAACCCACTGTCCTGCTCTGCCATTGGTCAGAATCAGTTCTGACCAATGGCAGGGGATAGGAGGAGATCACAGCACTGCGACCTCACTCCTACCCTGCAAGATGATCTGGGCTGTCACTGACAGGTCAGATCATCACTATTTTCCAGGCTGATCGGGTCACCAGAGACCGGAATAGCAGAAAACCGCATGTCTGAATTGACATGCGGTTTTCTGCAATCGCCGACATGGGGGGGGGGCTCAGGATCCCCCCTCAGCGTTTGCCTCGGACGCCTGCTGAACGATTTCAGCAGGAGTCCGGTTTCGCAACCCGCCCATTGAGGGATGCAAAATTCCCACGGACGTATGAGTACGTGCCTGGTCCTTAAGAAGATAAAGGGGTACTCCACTCCTAGACATCTTATTCCCTATCCAAAGCATAGGGGATAAGATGTCTGATCGCAGGGGTCCCGCCTCTGGGAACCCCTGCAATCTCTGCTGTAGCACCCCAGACATCCGAACATCGCTCAATGCCGGATGATTGGCGATGCGGGGCGGAGGCACGTGACATTGTAACATAGTTCATAACATAGGGGGGCATATACTAAACTTTGACTATGAAGTCTCTTTACTACCCTTTTTTTTTTTACTTTCTTTTTGCGTGTGTGCGACAAATTTACTACATTGTCGCACGATATTAGTAAATTTGTCGCATGTAGGCAAAAGCAGGAAATTTACTTCAGTTAGTAGTTTAAATAGTCAGCTTTTTTTCCTGGCTTTGTGAGCAGCCTTGGCTTTGCAGACGCTGTCTTTTGAGCTTTTTTTAGGGTAATATTTTATTTTGGAGGGCTAGCATGGCTAAAACTAATAACCAGCAAGCTACTCCATCTGCTGTTGTCCAAATATTTGAGAGTATGTCTGCAGCCACAGCTACTCTGGATCAGGATGCAGGATCCTCCATTCCACCTTCTTCTGATTTGTCAGATGGAGAAGCCTCTGGGGTCCCTTCGTGCCATTAAGATGTAAGGTGTTGAGTGGTATATTTGGCAATCTTGTTGACAAGTTTGCTATTTAGTTCAACATTGTGTCTATAGGTTTGTTCATTTGTGGCAAGGTTTCCCAAATCCCAAACATAACCCTTGGTAAAAGGGGTTGTTAGTTACCAGGTCCTGGAAGTTACACTTCCAAACACTGGGATCCCAACGCGTGGATCGGGCTTCCGTGGTCCGTCCCGCCCCCGTGTGACCTCATGCCCGGCCCTCTCAATGAAAGTGTATGGGAAGGGGGCGTAATGGCTGACACGCCCGTTCCCATAGACTTTCAGGGTGAGGGGCCGGGCGCGACGTCACAGGTGCGGCCATGACATCACCTGGGGGCGGGACGGACCCCGGAGTCCCGATTCCATTGTTCGGATCCCAGCGTTCAGAAGTGTAGGTTCGGGACGCTGGGCCCGTACAACCCCTTTAAGTAGATTGAAAGAATGGCCAGGGCTTTGTTATTTTGTTAAAATGTTCTTGGTTTGCCAAATGCATATCCAAATAAAAAAAAAAAATAACACGATTTAATCCCCAAAATTGCGAGCCTTTTGTGCATTTGTCTACTATCGGAACGGAAGGAAAACGTAACAACCAGCTGTTTTGGTACATTTCCCCTGACCTCTGTTGTCAGGCTATATTATATGTATATCAGCCAAAGCTTTTTAGTGAAAAAAAAACTATATAAAGGAAACATAGGGGTTGGGAGGTAAAAGTACTTTAAAAATATTTTTCATTCCTTTTAAATACACAATTTGTGTGGACACAAAACCTACATCGTCAAAATGAAAATGAAAAAAAAAAAAAACCTGCAAACCAGCCAAGAGAGCAGCTAGCGTTTGGAAATTAGTTGGGCCACCAAATCCCAATCAACATGCACATCAAACTACATATAACACATACTATATTGTACTACTATAGAAGTAGCCACGTGTCTCTCAAAGGCATCACCTTAAAAATTCCATAATTATAGGAACATTTTTGAATTAAAAATTTCAATTTTTAGTGGGAGAGATTAAACCAGAATAAATAAACCGTTATGCCTTAAAAAGTAACTGAAACATTACAAACCCTTTCTTTCCAATAGTTGATTACATCTGCCTAGTTTGTGAGCCACGAGTTTGCTGGGGTAAATATAGTCATGTTTTCTGGTGTTTGCGACTTTTTTGCAACTGTTGCACTTCATAAATTCCTGACCACTGCAAGTCAATTTCTTTTTTCTCCCCAAAAAAAAGGCGGGAAAGAAAATTTGCTTTTCTCGCTGTCTGTAAAAAAAGTTGCACGCAAAATCGCGCAGGCGCAACAACGACAATTATGCAACAAACTTAGCAGAAAAAACATGACTACAGACGTTGATAAATGCCCCCATAGTTCATAAGGTTGAAAAAAGACCAGAGTCCATCAAGTTCAACCTATAACCCTAATGAGTCCCTACTGAGTTGAGTTGATCCAGAGGAAAACAAAAAAAAAACTATTACTAGAGGTAAAAATTCCTTCCCGTCTCCAAATATGTCATCAGAATAAATCCCTGGATCAACGTTCTGTCCCTATAAATCTATTATACATAACCAGCAATGTTATTATTCTCCAGAAATGCTTCCAGACCCCTTTTATTTTCTATTACAGAGTTCCCCATGACACCTCCTCCGGGAGAGAATTCCACAGTCTCTGCTCTTACAGTAACGCTAAGTTTCCACTTGTTTTTTTTTTTTTTTTTTTTTTTTTTTTTTTTCTGGCAATTTTTGGAAAACTGCCACTGCAGTTTTTGAGCCAAAGCCAGAAGTGTAAATATAAGGGAAATATAGAGGGAAATATAAAGGAAGGACTTACACTTCTCCTCCCTTATGGATCCACTTCTGACTTTGGCTCAAAAACTTCAGTGGCAGTTTTCCAAAAATTGCCAGAAAAAAAAACAAGTGGAAACTTAGCCCTGTCTGTGCTGGTGTAGAAACCTTCTTTCCTCTGGCTGTAGAGGATTCCCCCTTGTTATAGATACAGTCCTGGGTATAAGTAGATCATGGAGAGATCTCTGTACTGTCCCCTGATATATTTATACATAGTTATTAGGTCGCCCCTAATACTTCTTTTTTCTAAACTAAATAACCCTAATTCTGATAATCTTTCTGGGTACTGTAGCCCTCCCATTCCCCGTATTACTCTGGTTGCCCGTCGTTGAACCCTCTCCAGCTCCACTATATCTTTCTTGTACACTGGTGCCCAGTACTGTACACAATATTCTATGTGTGGTCTGACCAGTACTGTACACAGTATTCTATGTGTGGTCTGACTAGTACTGTACACAGTATTCCATGTGTGGTCTGATCAGTACTGTACACAGTATTCTATGTGTGGTCTGACCAGTACTGTACACAGTATTCTATGTGTGGTCTGACCAGTACTGTACACAGTATTCTATGTGTGGTCTGACCAGTACTGTACACAGTATTCTATGTGTGGTCTGACCAGTACTGTACACAGTATTCTATGTGTGGTCTGACCAGTACTGTACACAGTATTCTATGTGTGGTCTGACCAGTACTGTACACAGTATTCTATGTGTGGTCTGACCAGTACTGTACACAGTATTCTATGTGTGGTCTGACCAGTACTGTACACAGTATTCTATGTGTGGTCTGACCAGTACTGTACACAGTATTCTATGTGTGGTCTGACCAGTACTGTACACAGTATTCCATGTGTGGTCTGACCAGTACTGTACACAGTATTCTATGTGTGTTCTGACCAGTACTGTACACAGTATTCTATGTGTGGTCTGACCAGTACTGTACACAGTATTCTATGTGTGGTCTGACTAGTACTGTACACAGTATTCTATGTGTGGTCTGACCAGTACTGTACACAGCATTCTATGAGTGATCTGACCAGTACTGTACACAGTATTCTATGTGTGGTCTGACCAGTACTGTACACAGTATTCTATGTGTGGTCTGACCGGTACTGTACACAGTATTCCATGTGTAGTCTGACCGGTACTGTACACAGTATTCTATGTGTGGTCTGACCAGTACTGTACACAGTATTCTATGTGTGGTCTGACCAGTACTGTACACAGTATTCTATGTGTGGTCTGACCAGTACTGTACACAGTATTCCATGTGTGGTCTGACCAGTACTGTACACAGTATTCTATGTGTGTTCTGACCAGTACTGTACACAGTATTCTATGTGTGATCTGACCAGTACTGTACACAGTATTCTATGTGTGGTCTGACCAGTACTGTACACAGTATTCTATGTGTGGTCTGACCAGTACTGTACACAGTATTCTATGTGTGGTCTGACCAGTATTGTACACAGTATTCTATGTGTGGTCTGACCCGTATTGTACACAGTATTCTATGTGTGGTCTGACCAGTATTGTACACAGTATTCTATGTGTGGTCTGACCAGTACTGTACACAGTATTCTATGTGTGGTCTGACCAGCACTGTACACAGTATTCTATGTGTAGTCTGACCAGTACTGTGCACAGTATTCTATGTGTGGTCTGACCAGTACTGTACACAGTATTCCATGTGTGGTCTGACCAGTACTGTACACAGTATTCTATGTGTGGTCTGGTCAGTACTGTACTCAGTATTCTATGTGTGGTCTGACCAGTACTGTACACAGTATTCTATGTGTGGTCTGACTAGGGATCTGTACAGCGTTAGAATTATTTCCTTGTCGTGGGCATCTATGCCCCTATTGATGCACCCCATGATTTTATTAGCCTTAGCAGCAGCTGCCCAACGCTGGTCACTACAGCTAAATTTAAGGTTAACTAAGACTTCCAAGTCCTTTTCCATGGCAGTCGTCCCAAGTGTTCTCCCATTTAATACATAACCCCAGCCCGGATTTTTCCTCCCCATGTGCATTACCTTACATTTATCAGTGCTGAACCTCATCTGCCACTTCCCAGCTTAAACCTCCAACCTATCCAGATCCATTTGTAACAGTTCACTGTCCTCTATAGTGTTATCTACTATATACAGTGCACTGTCCTCTATTGTGTTTACCACTTTACAGAGTTTAGTGTCATCTGTAAAGATTGCTACTTTACTATTCAACCCCTCTGCAAGGTCATTAACGAATATATTAAATAGGACAGGACCCAAGACACGGCCACGCTCGTGATGTCACGGTCACACACCCGCCACGCCCCCTCCCATAGGCTTGCATTGAGGGGGCTTGGCCGGGACATCACGAGCCTCCAGCACTGCACCTGACACTCCAAACGAATGCTGGGTGCAGCTGGAAGACTCCCAGCAATCAGACATTTTATCCCATATGCTTTGGATAGGGGATAAGATGCCTAGGGGCGGTGTACCCGTTTAACCCCTTACTGCCCATGTTGCTTATAATGTTTGTTCCATACCCAACGAGTCCCTGGACTCAGGTCACTGTCATCATATTTCATCACTATATATATATATATATATATATATATATATATATATATATATATATATATATATATTTATATATATATATACTGTATATGACTTTGCTCCTATAATAAAATGCAGCTTATTGACCTGCGATTCCCAGGGGATGTATTATCCTTCATTGGGAACCACAGAAAGGTTATGCGGTAATTAAGATTGATTGACACTATGGGCGAACGTTAGCTGGTGGGGGGTCCATCCATCTGCCACCACTCTGGAGCGAATCGACTCGACACGGCTATTGGTAAAATCAATCCTGTCCTCCATGTCTTATCTATCAGTGAAATTTACTTTGATGCATTTACGTTCCTGATCGGTCAGAGGTTTGTGCTTAACTCTTAATAGGCGCGACCGTAGAACTTCATCATCTTCTGAGCACTCGGGGGTCTTGATTTATCTGTCCCGTCATCATGTCAACCAGCAAATGGATTGAATGTAATGATGAAACGGCTTCATGCCACAAGCAAGGGTTAACATACAGTATTATAGAGGAAGCCTTTTGGCCTCTAGTTGGCGCCATCTTTCTTCCCAAAGAGTCTTTACTGGAATCCAGTTCTCCAAGAAGCATCGGGGTAACTGGCCCAGGAATTGCCCTGCTCTTCTCTCCTGGAGTTACAGGTAATCTGAGCAGCACAATGTCCAGAATTAAAGGGAATAGAGACAAGAGAGGTCACAATGAGGGGCCCATGATGATTTTTGCTATAATTTAGCAAAAAAAAATAAAAATAAAAATGTTGTCTGTAAATTTTGGGGGCTTCCGATTCTACACAGTGCATTTTTCGGTAAAAGTGACACCTTTTCTTTATTCTATTGGTCCATTCAGTTACAAGGACACTCAATTTATATAGGTTTTATTTTATTTTACTACCTAAAACAAATTATAAGTACATGCTCCAAAATTAGTATGTTTAAAATTGACATCTTCTCACCCTTATAACTTTACATTTTTCCGTATACAGGGATGTTTGAGGGCTCACTTTTTGCATAGTGATCTGAAGTTTTCATTGGTACCATGTTTGTTTTGATGGGACATTTTGATCACATTTTATAATTTTTTTTAGAGTATACAAAGTGACCAAAAATATGCAATTTTGGACTTTGGTATTTTTTTACGTAAACACCATTGACCATGCGGTATAATTAACATTGTGTTTTTATATTTTGGACATTTGCGCACAGGGTGATACCACATATGTTTTTTTTTATTTTGTTTACACATTTTTTAAATAGAATATTGGAAAAAGGGGGTGATTCAAACTTTTAATATGGAAAGGGTTAATGTTTGTGTTTATAAACTTTTATTCACTTTTTTTTTTTTTACACTTTATTAATGCCCTTAGGTAATACGTCACAAGCCTACGCCCGGCATCGCCTGTCATCTGGCATGGAGCGAAGTTTTCTCCATGCACTAGATGTCTGGGGTGGAGCAGCCGGGATCACGGGGGTCCCCAGCAGTGGAACCCTCACGATTAGATATCTTATCCCCTATCTTTTGGATAAGGGATAAGATGTCTAGGGGGGAGTACCAGTTTAAGGGTTAAGGACATGATGGAACTTCCAGGATGCCATTAAGATGGAGCGGTTCAGGACCTAAGCCGACTTCAAATTCGGTGGCTCCTAGGTTATTTCAGTGGCCAAGGGCTGTCACTAATAGTCATAGCACACCAATGGCCAATGTTGGCTATAGACCCTTTAGATGTCGCTGTCAAAAGTGACAGCAGCATTTAAATGGCTATCCTTAGTGACTTTGCTGCAGTGGTTCTTATCGGCTCCCTGCGTCTTAACTGTGAGGAGCCAATCTGGTGTCACATTGGCTTCTGCTTTACCTCAATGGTCACCAGGACTCTTCAATTGATTATGACTTCCACACAGGCCTTACCAATAGAGCACACATCTCATATATCACTAACATAAGTCACATAAGTCCTATAAGAGAACTAAAAAAGTATAAATAAATAAACAAATAAGTAAATAAACAAATAAATAAGTAAATAAATAAACAAATAAATAAGAAAATAAATAAATGATTAAATCAATAAGTAAATTGATCAATAAATAATGGTTTAAATGTAAAAACTAATAAATGCCTCTCAGAATACAGATTTAAATGATTTCCCTTTTCCAAAAAAAAAAAAAGTAATAAAATAAAATAGTAATAAAAAATTGACATATTGTATATCACCACATGTGTAATTGTCCAAACTATTAAAATACAACATTAATGATCCCACGTGGTGAACTGCATGAAAAAAAAAAAAAAAAAGTTTAAAATGCTAAAATGCATTATTTTTTAATTTCTTTTCACAAATAATAATTTTTCTGATGGGTGTCATTACAAAGTAGAAAAGGAACAGAAGAATGTTAAAATTTGCATAATTTCCCCACTGAGTGCTGGCGCAGTGAACCTCCTTTTTATTCAATACTTTTATATTGCAGATATGTATAATACATGGCAGAAGGCATTACACGGCAGAATGTTAGTGCGGAATTCCGCATGAATATTCCACATGGACATTCCGCAGCAGCAGAGTCTCATTGATTTCAATGGAATTCTGCTGCACATGGCAGAATATAGACATCTGCCGCAGAAATTCTGTGATGTGAAAAGCACAGCAGTATCCATTTGAAATTAATGGGACTCTGCTGCTGTCCTTGTGGAATATTCATGCAGAATTCTGCACAACTTTCAGAATATATTTGTCTACTCTTTCTGCGAATATCACAAGAAAATGCATTGCTGTCAATGAGATGGCATGTTTCCGAGGAGTCCTGGTGCCTGCCGGTTGGTCAAATGTGATGAATGTTTTCCGTGCGGACATTACACACATTTTTTGACCATGTGAACTCAGCCTAAAAGTCAATGGGTTGTACTGGAATACATGTGTGCCATTTGTGTAATGCCATATTTACATTTGTGGTCGTGGCTTCCCATGAGAGAGACATACTTACCCAACCTATAACCTATAAGCGGTCAGAGGTGTGACATAACTGCGCATATTGAGGGCATGCCTATAGAGGACATACCCCATAGTAAATATTATGAAAAGGGTGGAGGGCTGGGTGGGAAAAACGCAACACCCGCCCTGAGGTAGCGCTATGAGGGGGTTTATATAATGATCAGCCCCTCCCACAAATACAGACCTTTGGGCTTTATACTTGTGGTCATGGCTTCCCATGAGAGAGATGTACTTACCCAACCTATAATCTATAGGTGGTCTGAGGTGTGACATAACCATGCACATTGAGGGAATGCCTATAGAGGGCAAAAGACAAGCCAAAATCGGTCAAGCATTTTAATTATTAAGAATTACAAAACTAACAACTTAAAGACATCAGACATTTCTTTCTCTGAATTTGGAATATACTGAACATAACAAGATGATTTCCACCTACCCAACCTCTTAATGACATGTGCGGGTACCTTGTGTTTGGAAGCAGCCAATGTGTCCCCAATTTGGAAAGAATGCCCCAAAAACTATGTGCCTCTAAACCTAACATAGACAACAAATAACGGACCGAACTTATGAAAGAACTAGTGGTGAGCCGACCTATACCTACTGGTAGCAGAGGAGAATTAGGACCCATCCCGCTTGTGGCCACCAGAAACTCAAACACTCTGACCGAACACCCCTTATGACCTGTGGGGACATATGTAATCCACACTTCTGATTTAGACGTCTTGGTAGCCAAAAGGGACAAAACATCTCTATCACCAACTGCTGCCTTAGCACTGCTTTATCTCTAACGGATTATTGGTAATTTTACCAGGCCTCAGAAAATCGTAAGTACAAAGTTGTTTTGATTATGGAACTACGTACAAAACCGAACGGTTCTGAATCAAGCAGGACTGATAATTCCTTAAAGTATCACCCGAAACTGGCAACCTGACCCCTCTCTTAACAGTCAATGTGCTACGTATACCACGCAGCACCACCTTTACAGCATGAACCGAAAACAGAGAAGGACGCCTTGGGTATCCCATCGACAATAAATGTTGTATGCCTACTAGGTATACCTTTATCGTGTTATAATGTTGTAGATTAACTCATCGTTCTTGTACAGAATGTATATACCGAAGCATAGAGAAATAAATCAGACAGAGCCATTCTGCTTTAGCGTTCCCTGTGTGCTGTCCACTGGGCTTTATTTCAAATTGTTCAAGCTTATCACCTTTGTCATTAACATAAGTTCCCACCCCCTGCTAGGGGGAAAGGCATGCCACTCCTCAGTCTTTCCCGGGCTCTCTTTGTTCAAAATCTTCACACGATGGGAGGGGTCAAGAGCAGATACCGGAAGGAACAGGGGGGGAAAACAGATGGGGAAGGGGGGCTCCTAAATGAATAATTTTTTACGTAGATAAATCTTTTACAATAATATAACTTTTTCGTATAATGACAAAAATCGCAAAACAAACTAAATTAGAGATAATCATTTGATTCCCTACCACCACCTGCCAGTGATATTATTGCTCTGAAGGCGAGTCAGTAACAACAATTTTGCAGTTCTTCACCCTGCAGACATGGCAGGCATAACAGGTATACTACTGCCTATGAGTCGTGATATTATTGCTCTGAAATCGTGTCAGTAGTAAAGTATGCAGTGCATCTCCCTGCAGACGTAGCAGGTATAACAGTTATACTACCGCATGGGTCATGATATTATCACTCTGAAGAGGTGTCAGTAACGACAATTGCGCAGTGCATCTCCCTGCAGGCGTGGCAGGCATAACGGGTATACTACTGCCTATGGGTCATGATATTATTACGTATTGCATCCTCCTGCAGACCTGACAGGCACAATGGGTATACTACCGCCTATGTGTCATTCCATTATTGCTCTGAAGACGTGTCAGTAACAATAATTACGCAGTGCCTCACCCTGCAGACATGGCAGGCATAACTGGTATACTACCACCTATGAGTCATGATGATATTGCTCTGAAGACATGTGAGTAACAATAATTACCTCCCCCTGCAGGCGTGCCAGGTGTGAAATGTATGCTATTGTCTATGACAAAACCTCTGAATATCGCTTATTATGTAAGGCTTTGAAAACAATTATACTAACCTGAAGCAGCAACTCTCAGCTATAGTACCATAACCAGAATATCAGCTATACTAACCTAAACCCTGAAATCCTATATGCCGAAAATGATGAATCTACGCACATTCTACGCTATAACGTAAACACTGTATAATACTATAAACATGAACATGCTAAAAATGCTAATGCAGTGTATACGTACTATAGATGTAATGAAGGTATATACGCTATGAACATATGTCATTGTGATTCTATGAGCCTGTACATGTTACATATAAGCGTGCATGCAGTACAAACACTATGCGGCCACGTGCAGTAGGTACAGTACGTGCCATATAATGCTATGAGCATATGTGCAGTAAAACGTTAGGAGCGTGAGTACAGTATAAATGCTATGAGCATGTGCCATATAAAAGCTATGAGCAAATGTGCAGTATAAATGCCATGAACGTACGTGCCATATAAATGTTGAAAGCAGTATAAATGATTTAAATGTATGAACAGTATAACTGCAAAGAGCGTATGTGCAGTATAAACACTATGAGTATACGAGCATAGTGAATGCAGTGAGTGAACATTCCGCATGCTAAGAGCATGCATGCAGTATAAATGCTATGAGTGTACGTGCCGTATAAATGCTATGAGTGTATGTGCAGTATAAATGCTATGAGTGTACGTGCAGTATAAATGCTATGAGTGTACGTGCAGTATTTGTGGTCATGTCAGTAACAATTAAAATGAAATCGTACAACGAGTTGCTCTGAAGCCATGTCAGTAACAACAAGAGTGGTAAAACAAACAGCATTTCTCTGAAGATGTGTCAGAAACAAGCGGGGTGAATAAAATGCGTTGCTCTGAAGACGTGTTAGTAGCGAAATTGTAATGAACCGTATCCAAACCTGAAGTTGAGTCAGGTATAACAGGTAAATGTTAAAGTGAAATCACAAACCCACCCCTGTAGAGAGCTTGCTGAGCAATCAATGACGACAGCAACCTCCAACGAAACACCAATCTTCAGGAGACCAACTGCAACTACACATGACAAACTATAAACATTGCATGTTTCAGTAAATAAACAATTTGCGTTGCTCTGAAGACGTGTCAGTAACAACAATAATGGTAGAATCAAAAAACAGTGTTGCTTTGAAAACGTGTCAGAAACAATAAAATGCGTTGCTCTGAAGACATGTCAGTAACAACAAAATATGACTGTATCCAAAACCTGAAATTGTGTCAGGTATATTAGGTATATATTCAACTGCCTTCACAAACCTACCCCATAGAGAGCTTGCTGAGCAATCAATGACGACAGCAGCCTCCAATGAATACCACTCTTCAGGAGACCAACATAACTACACATAAACTATAATCATAACACATTTCATACAATAAACCATTGTGCATTGCTCTGAGTATACGTCAGTAACAACAAAGAAATAATACGTATGCACCAACTAAAGTACGTGTTAGTTGTGGTAACTATACGTTCATACTGAAATCACCATACACCTACCCCTAAATAGATATTGCTAAACAATCAAGGATGATAACAACCTCCTAGGACGTACCCACTTCAAACTTCCACTGCAAAAATAAATAAAAAAAATGATATATATATATATATATATATATATATATATATATATATATATATATATAGATATATAATTTAAATTTTATTTTAACTTATATATGAGTGGTAAAATGTCATGAAACATACATTAAATTACTGCAACCATATGAATGTATGCCCCAGGACCCATGAACCGATAGCTGTCTGACAGAATATAACCCATGACAGCATAACACTCAAGCCAAAGCAGCCCGAATCATGCACCCTGAATCAACAAGCTACGTCCCACCTAAGAACCTGCAGGGCAGTGAAAGCGACATCTTAGGCTGGGTTCACATCACGTTTTTGCCATACTGTTTTCAATACGTTTTTCTAAAGAAAAATAAAATATGCGGTTGCAGTACGGTTTTTAAACCGCAGACAAAAATATGGTCAACCACTGTTTTGACTCTGGTTTAAAAACCTTACTGCAACCGCATATGTTTTTTTTTAACATGGATGTCAATTGAAAACGCACATGTATACAGTTCCATACGGGAAACCGTATACGGTTTTTACTTTACAAATGCGCATTTGGATCCTAAAGTCCCCACCCAACACCCCTCCCATTAAAAAACATGGACAAAATTATCCCATTGGACAAAATTATCAAAAACTTATGATTTTTTTTTTTTATAAAAACGGATGGAACTGTATGAACTTTTAAAAAGAGTATACAGTTTAAAAAGGCATACAGTTTACTTTTTCCCATACTGTTCCATCTGTTTTTTTTGCCATACAGTTTTCTTTAGAAAAACGGATTGAAAACATTATGGCAAAAACGTGGTGTGAACACAGCCTTACTTAGTAACAAGGAATCTATGCAGAGCGTTCTGGCAGCGGAAGCGAAACTTACCCTATTAAGTACGTTACTACTGATAACGCAGAGCGTGCGGGCGACGGAAACGAACTCTGTCCCTGTGACATAACGGAAACAAACTCTATATAGTTAGACAAAGGACATCGGCAAGCCGGCACTTACCCACCAACGCCGCACAGAGAAAAATGAAAGGGACACAGAACCTCTGGACCGGAACCAGAAGTGAGGAGACGAGTGAGCACTCTTGCAGCCACACAAAGGAAAACCACAAAATGCAACACCCACCCTGAGGTAGCGCTATGAGGGGGTCTATATAATGATCAGCCCCTCACACAAATACAGCCCTGTGGGCTTTATACATGTCAGTCGTCTGGTGCCGTTTCTCTTCCAGAAATTAATTGCAGAACTGATCACATTAATTTTTATGGAACAGTTCACATTCATCCAGTGTCTCAAGTTGGACGCTGGAGGGTGGAACACACTGTATGGCCGCCGGACAGGGGAAGGCATCTTACTGGGTTCTTGTCATTTCTGTTTATCTGTATTTTGTCTTTTCTGCTTTGGGTCCTGTTCAGACATTGTTTGTGTCTGTTTCTGTGTTAATTCTCCTTGGGATGGGCAGAGTTAACCTTCCTGACTCCAGCACTGGGATATATACAGTATAAAGTCTCTTCAGGTGCTGTTCTGGGCTGGTAATTAGACCTGTACTCTGGCCATGCCTTGTTTATGATGCATTTTAGCTTTCGTCTGTCTGAACAAGTTTCCTGAGTTTTAACCATGGTTTTCGATCCTGTTTGATATCTAGATTTTAGCTTTGTGTTAGTACCTTTTTAGTTGGGTTTTAGTATTCTTAAATTGTTCGTTCAATAATCCGTCTATTTAGTAGTGAGTGAGTCTTGTGCCTGTACCCGAGTTTGCTTGTATTTAGGATTTTTGTTTCCTCCTAGGCTAGTATCCTGTTCACATTGTGGTGAGTGCCCGTTGGCTAGGAGCCTATTTGGCTTTAGTATTGTTGACCCTCCATGATTAGAGTGGGGTGTCCAGTGCATTCCTAGTTCTGAGTCCAGTGTGATATGTTTTGTTGATTTCCTGACCTGTTTGTATGCTACATCCTGCCTTGTTTGTATTTATATATCTGTCTGTAGTTTTGTAGCATTCCGTTATGTTTCTGACTTGTTTCCCAACATGTACAGTTTGTTTTGTTTGACTTTTACGCCCATGCACTTTAGCACAAGAAAGGGACCAGCTCCAAGTTGTCATTCACTGCTAGAGTGTATAGGCAAGTAGGCAGGGAGATTGGTCTTAGGGACATCTTTAGGGCTCACTATTCCTGATTCCCTGCCCCCAAATAATATCAGTTCCCCTGTCCAGTGTGCCCAATGTTTAAAGGAGTACTCCAGGATATGAAAATGTATCCCCTAGGGGATAAGTTTCAGATTGCGGGGGGGAGATCGCGGGGGTCCAACTGCTGGGACCCCATGATCTCCCGTACAGAGCCCCAGCCATATGAGGGAAGGGGGCGTGTTCGACCACCGCACGATGTGGCGGCCGACAAGCTCCCTCAATGCGGCTCTATGGGAGAGCCAGATATTGCCGAATGCAGCGCTCAAGCTCCCATAGAATTTTAATGAGGGGGCGTGTTAGCCGCTGTTTTGTGTGGTGGTCGAACTCGCCACTTTCCCTCGTACTGCCGGGGCCCCGTACGGAAGATCAGGATGATCCCAGCAGTTGGACCCCCCACAATCTGATATTTATCCCCTATCCTTAGGATAGGGGATAAGTTTTCATATCCCAGAGTACTCCTTTAATGCTGAATCCTGAACAACTGATGACAACTGGTGCACTTCTGTCATGGCATCAGTTGTAGCATCAGTTGTGGCATCAGTTGTGACATCAGTTGTGGCATCAGTTGTGACATCAGTTGTGGCATCAGTTGCGGCAAGTTTTGTCTCAACTGGACAGAGGACATATGTAAATGTGTTTCATATTTGTAGTTCAAATTCAAAGTCAGCAACTTTCCCGAAACAGAAGAGAAATAGTTAATCCTATAACAATGTACAGAACAGATACAATATGGAACCAAAATATGGAACAAGTTGCAAAAGAAAAAAACAATCCCATATTTGATCTGTATTTTTCTGCACAATAGTAAATGAGCCTTGAGTCTGGTTGATATTACTGATTTAACACGTTGATGGATCATTGCATTAGTAGATGCTGAATTAGTATTTTTTTCCATGTATACAATACATATATATATACTCTTTTTTTTTTATGTAAAGAATATTTGCTAGAAGAAAGTGTTGCTGACCATTAATGTGATGTCACGGAGCAGGAAGGGTCATGGCGGAGGTGTGGATTCTGCACCGTGACCTACATAGACTTTGAGGGCCAATTACCAGTCATATTCCAGGAGAGGGATATTATCAGCCTCCAGCGACTGCGCCTATATAAAGAAACATTGTTATAATACAAAGGAGGGAGCTCCGGGTTCATAAACGCTTCCTTGTGAGATCTTACAGATACTCAGCAAAGTGGCCCTAAAACCCGAGCTTTACTATAGGACTGCGTCGGCCAACCTGCATCCACCGGCTGGGGAAAAATAACACAGGACAATGAAAGCCGTTTATCAGGACGCCCCCGCCCCCGCACCTAAACATGGATGTGAGCACAAATAGGTAATTGGAAAATGAATCAAAACAGTTGTACATGGAAGCAATTTATAGGATGCCGGGGATGAAATATGGTCGGAGATCAGGACGGAGATGAATCGTCACATCAGATGGAAGGTTCCAAGCACAGGAGAGACGCTATAGGTCTCCGAATAAAAACAAAAGTAGGTCATAAGGCCTCATCAGGATATATGGATGTCATCGAGAGGGGTCCCTGTCCTTTATAAATGTCATAGAGAGGGGTCCCTACCCTATATGGATGTCACAGAGAGGGGTCCCTGTCCTATATGGATGTCATCGAGAGGGGTCCCTGTCCTATATGAATGTCATAAAGAGGGGTCCCTGCCCTATATGGATGTCACAAGAGGGGTCTCTGTCCTATATGGATGTCATCGAGAGGGGTCCCTGTCCTATATGGATGTCATCGAGAGGGGTCCCTGTCCTATATGAATGTCATAAAGAGGGGTCCCTGCCCTATATGGATGTCACAAGAGGGGTCTCTGTCCTATATGGATGTCACAGAGAGGGGTCCCTAACCTATATGGATGTCACAAGAGGGGTCCCTGTCCTATATGAATGACATAGAGAGGGGTCCCTGTCCTATATGGATGTCACAGAGAGGGGTCCCTGTCCTATGTGGATGTCACAAGAGGGGTCCCTGTCCTATATGGATGTCATAGAGAGGGGTCCCTGTCCTATATGGAAATCATAGAGAGGGGTCCCTGTCCTATATGGAGATCATAGAGAGGGGTCCCTCTCCTATATGGATGTCATCGAGAGGGGTCATTGCCCTATATAAATGTCATCGAGAGGGCCCCTTGCCCTATATGGATATCATAGAGAGGGGTCCTTGTCCAATATGGATGTAATAGAGAGAGGTCCTTGTCCTATATGAATACCATAAAGAGAGGTCCCTGTCCTATATGGATGTCATAGAGGTTGGTCCCTGTCCCATATGGATGTCATAGAGATTGGTCCCTGTTCTACATGGATGTCATTGAGAGGGGTCCCTGTCCTAAATGAATACCATAGAGAGGGGTCCCTGTCCTATATGAATGTCATAGAGAGGGTTCCCTGTCCTATATGGATGTCACAGAGAGGGGTCCCTGTCCTATATGGATGTCATAGAGATTGGTCCATGTTCTACATGGATGTCATTGAGAGGGGTCCCTGTCCTATATGAATACCATAGAGAGGGGTCCCTGTCCTATATGAATACCATAGAGAGGGGTCCCTGTCCTATATAGATGTGGCAGAAAGGGGTCCTGTTCTAATATGGATATCATAGAGAAGGGTCCTTGTCCTATTTGGATGTCATAGAGAGGAGTCCCTACTTTCATTCATCTTAATAAAAGACAATCTAGTCAAAAATTCTTTATGGATCCCATTTCCTGAAATGTATCTGATATTACATTATTGTCATGTTTATTCCCTTTGTTTTATGTATGGTTGTCTGGTTTTCTTAATAGTTAGGAGTGCATGAAGTAATGACACTAATATTTGTAATTATTATTGGAAAAATTCAATAACAATTACTTGAACAGCCAATATGGATATCACAGAGAGGTGTCCCTGTCCTATGTGGATGTCACAGAGAGGGGTCCCTATCCTATGTGGATGTCACAGAGAGGTCCCTTTCCTATATGGATGTCATAGATAGGGGTCCCTGTCCTATATGGATGTCATAGATAGGGGTCCCTGTCCTATATGGATGTCATAGATAGGGGTCCCTGTCCTATAAGGATTTCACAAAAGGGGTCCTTGTCCCATATGAATGTCATAGAGATTGGTCCCTGTTCTACATGGATGTCATCGAGAGGGGTCCCTGTCCGATATGGATGTCACAGAGAGGGGTCCCTGTCCTATATGTATGTCATAGAGATTGGTCCCTGTTCTACATGGATGTCATTGAAAGGGATCCCTGTCCTATATGAATACCATAGAGAGGGGTCCCTGTCCTATATGACTATGACAGAAAGGGGTCCTGTCCTAATATGGATATCATAGAGAAGGGTCCCTGTCCTATGTGGATGTCACAGAGAGGGGTCCCTGTCCTATATGTATGTCATAGAGATTGGTCCCTGTTCTACATGGATGTCATTGAAAGGGGTCCCTGTCCTATATGAATACCATAGAGAGGGGTCCCTGTCCTATATGAATATGACAGAAAGGGGTCCTGTCCTAATATGGATATCATAGAGAAGGGTCCCTGTCCTATGTGGATGTCACAGAGAGGGGTCCCTGTCCTATATAAATATCATAGAGAGAGGTCCCTGTCCTATATAAATATCATAGAGAGGGGTCCCTGTCCTATGTGGATGTCACAGAGAGGAGTCCCTGTCCTTATGCCCCCTCTGTTACCGGTTGAAGGCTGTCCGGACATGCTGGAAGTTGTAGTTGTGCAATAGCTGGAGGCACACTGGTTTGGAAACACTGCACTAGGGTCTATTCCTTATAGATTGAACCATAATAACCTATTAGGTCCCATTGATTATCCGTCCTGTGTGGACATTGAGCCTTTGCATGTCCGGATGTGCTGGGAGTTGTAGTTTTGCAATAGCTGGAGGCACCCTAGGTGGTTGCTGCTTTACAGATTGATGTGATGACTTGTAGAAGCCGATGAAGTGCAAAGTGTTCTGCTCGACTGTGAATGAGATTAGAATTGTATCAGTGAGGAAACAATGTAACGAAATATCCATGTGAGTCAGTCTATATACCCTGCGCCATTCATCCAGCCAGAGCGGAATCTATGGCCCCGGCGAAGGTAATACGACGTCTCTCCGAAGGTTCTGATCACAAACCTGGTCCTGAGTCTTATACATTTACATCAATGATTTAATGTGACTCTAAAATCCACTGCTGCCTCCTCTATGGAATAGCACTCGCCATCTAGTGGCCGGACTGCGAAATGCACAGACACATTGTCCCAGATGATTCTATTATGTACAGGAATGCGGCAAACATCGGGGTATGTTCACACAGTGTATACAGGTGGATAGAAGGGATATGATCACACAGTGTATACAGGTGGATGGAGGGGATATGATCACACAGTGTATACAGGTGGATGGAGGGGATATGATCACACAGTATATACAGGTGGATGGAGGGATATGGTCACACAGTATATACAGGTGGATGGAGGGGATATGATCACACAGTATATACAGGTGGATGGAGGGATATGATCACACAGTGTATACAGGTGGATGGAGGGATATGATCACACAGTGTATACAGGTGGATGGAGGGGATATGATCACACAGTGTATACAGGTGGATGGAGGGATATGATCACACAGTGTATACAGGTGGATGGAGGGATATGATCACACAGTGTATACAGGTGGATGGAGGGGATATGATCACACAGTGTATACAGGTGGATGGAGGGATATGATCACACAGTGTATACAGGTGGATGGAGGGATATGATCACACAGTGTATACAGGTGGATGGAGGGGATATGATCACACAGTGTATACAGGTGGATGGAGGGATATGATCACACAGTGTATACAGGTGGATGGAGGGGATATGATCACACAGTGTATACAGGTGGATGGAGGGGATATGATCACACAGTGTATACAGGTGGATGGAGGGGATATGATCACACAGTGTATACAGATGGATGGAGGGATATGATCACACAGTATACACAGGTGGATGGAGGGGATATGATCACATAGTGTATACAGGTGGATGGAGGGGATATGATCACACAGTGTATACAGGTGGATGGAGGGGATATGATCACACAGTGTATACAGGTGGATGGAGGGGATATGATCACACAGTGTATACAGGTGGATAGAGGAATATGATCACACAGTGTATACAGGTGGATGGAGGGATATGATCACACAGTATATACAGGTGGATGGAGGGATATGATCACACAGTGTATACAGGTGGATGGAGGGATATGATCACACAGTGTATACAGGTGGATGGAGGGGATATGATCACACAGTGTATACAGGTGGATGGAGGGGATATGTTCACATAGTGTATACAGGTGGATGGAGGGATATGATCACACAGTGTATACAGGTGGATGGAGGGATATGATCACACAGTATATACAGGTGGATGAAGGGATATGTTCACATAGTGTATACAGGGGGATGGAGGGATATGATCACACAGTATATACAGGTGGATGAAGGGATATGTTCACATAGTGTATACAGGTGGATGGAGGGATATGATCACACAGTGTATACAGGTGGATGGAGGGATATGATCACACAGTATATACAGGTGGATGGAGGGGATATGATCACACAGTGTATACAGGTGGATGGAGGGGATATGATCACACAGTGTATACAGGTGGATGGAGGAATATGATCACACAGTGTATACAGGTGGATGGAGGGATATGATCACACAGTATATACAGGTGGATGGAGGGATATGATCACACAGTGTATACAGGTGGATGGAGGGATATGATCACACAGTATATACAGGTGGATGGAGGGATATGATCACACAGTGTATACAGGTGGATGGAGGGATATGATCACACAGTATATACAGGTGGATGGAGGGGATATGGTCACACAGTATATACAGGTGGATGGAGGGGATATGATCACACAGTGTATACAGGTGGATGGAGGGATATGATCACACAGTGTATACAGGTGGATGGAGGGATATGATCACACAGTGTATACAGGTGGATGGAGGGATATGATCACACAGTGTATACAGGTGGATGGAGGGGATATGATCACACAGTATACACAGGTGGATGGAGGGGATATGATCACACAGTGTATACAGGTGGATGGAGGGATATGATCACACAGTGTATACAGGTGGATAGAGGAATATGATCACACAGTGTATACAGGTGGATGGAGGGGATATGATCACACAGTGTATACAGGTGGATGGAGGGATATGATCACACAGTATACACAGGTGGATGGAGGGGATATGATCACACAGTGTATACAGGTGGATGGAGGGATATGATCACACAGTGTATACAGGTGGATAGAGGAATATGATCACACAGTGTATACAGGTGGATGGAGGGGATATGATCACACAGTGTATACAGGTGGATGGAGGGATATGATCACACAGTGTATACAGGTGGATAGAGGAATATGATCACACAGTATATACAGGTGGATGGAGGGGATATGATCACACAGTGTATACAGGTGGATGGAGGGATATGATCACACAGTGTATACAGGTGGATAGAGGGGATATGATCACACAGTGTATACAGGTGGATGGAGGGGATATGATCACACAGTGTATACAGGTGGATGGAGGGATATGATCACACAGTATATACAGGTGGATGGAGGGGATATGATCACACAGTGTATACAGGTGGATGGAGGGATATGATCACACAGTATATACAGGTGGATGGAGGGATATGATCACACAGTGTATACAGGTGGATGGAGGGATATGATCAAACAGTGTATACAGGTGGATGGAGGGATATGATCACACAGTGTATACAGGTGGATGGAGGGATATGATCACACAGTGTATACAGGTGGATGGAGGGATATGATAACACAGTGTATACAGGTGGATGGAAGGGATATGATCACACAGTGTATACAGGTGGATGGAGGGATATGATCACACAGTGTATACAGGTGGATGGAGGGATATGATCACACAGTGTATACAGGTGGATGGAGGGATATGATCACACAGTGTATACAGGTGGATGGAGGGATATGATCACACAGTGTATACAGGTGGATGGAGGGGATATGATCACACAGTGTATACAGGTGGATGGAGGGATATGATCACACAGTGTATACAGGTGGATGGAGGGATATGATCACACAGTGTATACAGATGGATGGAGGGATATGATCACACAGTATATACAGGTGGATGGAGGGGATATGATCACACAGTGTATACAGGTGGATGGAGGGATATGATCACACAGTGTATACAGGTGGATGGAGGGGATATGATCACACAGTGTATACAGGTGGATGGAGGGATATGATCACACAGTGTATACAGGTGGATGGAGGGGATATAATCACACAGTGTATACAGGTGGATGGAGGGATATGATCACACAGTGTATACAGGGGGATGGAGGGGATATGATCACTCAGTGTATACAGGTGGATGGAGGGATATGATCACACAGTATATACAGATGGATGGAGGGATATGATCACACAGTGTATACAGATGGATGGAGAGGATATGATCACACAGTGTATACAGGTGGATGGAGGGGATATGATCACACAATATATACAGGTGGATGGAGGGGATATGATCACACAGTATATACAGGTGGATGGAGGGGATATGATCACACAGTATATACAGGTGGATGGAGGGGATATGATCACACAGTGTATACAGGTGGATGGAGGGGATATGATCACACAGTGTATACAGGTGGATGGAGAGGATATGATCACACAGTGTATACAGGTGGATGGAGGGATATGATCACACAGTATATACAGGTGGATGGAGGGGATATGATCACACAGTGTATACAGGTGGATGGAGGGATATGATCACACAGTGTATACAGGTGGATGGAGGGGATATGATCACACAGTGTATACAGGTGGATGGAGGGATATGATCACACAGTGTATACAGGTGGATGGAGGGGATATGATCACACAGTATATACAGGTGGATGGAGGGAAATAATCACACAGTGTATACAGATGGATGGAGGGGATATGATCACACAGTATATACAGGTGGATGGAGGGGATATGATCACACAGTGTATACAGGTGGATGGAGGGATATGATCACACAGTGTATATGTCACGATGCCGGCTGGCAGGTAGTGGACCCTCTGTGCCAGAGAGGGATTGGCGTGGACCGTGCTAGTGGACCGGTTCTAAGCCACTACTGGTTTTCACCAGAGCCCGCCGCAAAGCGGGATGGTCTTGCTGCGGCGGTAGTGACCAGGTCGTATCCACTAGCAACGGCTCACCTCTCTGGCTGCTGAAGATAGGCGCGGTACAAGGGAGTAGGCGGAAGCAAGGTCGGACGTAGCAGAAGGTCGGGGCAGGCAGCAAGGATCGTAGTCAGGGGCAACGGCAGAAGGTCTGGAAACACTGGCAAGGGACACACAAGGAACGCTTTCACTGGCACTAAGGCAACAAGATCCGGCAAGGGAGTGCAAGGGAAGTGAGGTAATATAGGGAGTGCACAGGTGATAACTCTAATTGGAACCACTGCGCCAATCAGCGGCGCAGTGGCCCTTTAAATCGCAGAGACCCGGCGCGCGCGCGCCCTAGGGAGCGGGGCCGCGCGCGCCGGGACAGAACAGACGGGGAGCGAGTCAGGTAGGAGAGCCGGGGTGCGCATCGCGAGCGGGCGCTACCCGCATCGCGAATCGCATCCCGGCTAGCAGCAGGATCGCAGCGCCCCGGGTCAGAGGACGTGACCGGGGCGCTGCAGCGGAGGAGGTGAAGCGAGCGCTCCGGGGAGGAGCGGGAACCCGGAGCGCTCGGCGTAACAGTACCCCCCCCCTTGGGTCTCCCCCTCTTCTTGGAGCCTGAGAACCTGAGGAGCAGACTTTTGTCAAGGATGTTGTCCTCAGGTTCCCAGGATCTCTCTTCAGGACCACAACCCTCCCAGTCTACTAAAAAAAAATTTTTTCCTCTGACCTTTTTGGCAGCCAAAATCTCCTTGACCGAGAAGACGTCCGAGGAGCCGGAAACAGGAGTGGGAGGAACAGATTTGGGAGAAAAACGGTTGAGGATGAGTGGTTTGAGAAGAGAGACGTGAAAGGCATTAGGGATACGAAGAGAAGGAGGAAGAAGAAGTTTATAAGAGACAGGATTAATTTGACACAGAATTTTGAAAGGACCAAGATAGCGTGGTCCCAACTTGTAGCTAGGGACACGGAAGCGGACATATTTAGCGGAGAGCCATACCTTGTCTCCAGGGGAAAAAACGGGGGGAGCTCTTCTTTTCTTATCCGCGAACCTCTTCATGCGTGAAGAAGCCTGTAAGAGAGAATTTTGGGTCTCTCTCCATATAATGGAAAGGTCACGAGAAATTTCATCCACAGCGGGCAGACCAGAGGGCAAGGGGGTAGGGAGGGGGGGAAGAGGGTGACGGCCGTACACCACGAAAAATGGGGATTTGGAGGAAGATTCAGAGACCCTGAAGTTATACGAGAATTCGGCCCATGGAAGGAGATCTGCCCAGTCATCCTGGCGGGAGGAAACAAAATGTCGCAAATAATCACCCAGGATCTGGTTAATTCTTTCTACTTGTCCATTGGACTGGGGATGATATGCAGAGGAAAAATTTAATTTAATCTTGAGTTGTTTACAGAGAGCTCTCCAGAATTTAGACACGAATTGGACCCCTCTATCCGAGACAATCTGCGTAGGCAACCCGTGAAGACGAAAAATGTGTACAAAAAATTGTTTAGCCAACTGAGGCGCAGAAGGAAGACCAGGAAGAGGAATGAAATGTGCCATTTTGGAGAATCGATCAACGACCACCCAAATAACGGTGTTGCCACGGGAAGGGGGTAAATCAGTAATAAAATCCATACCAATCAGAGACCAAGGCTGTTCGGGGACAGGCAGAGGATGAAGAAAACCAGCGGGCTTCTGGCGAGGAGTCTTATCCCGGGCACAGATAGTGCAGGCTCGCACAAAGTCCCCAACATCCGTCTCCAGAGTTGGCCACCAATAGAAGCGGGAGATGAGTTGCACAGATTTCTTGATGCCCGCATGACCTGCGAGATGGGAGGAGTGACCCCATTTGAGGATTCCGAGGCGTTGGCGTGGAGAAACAAAGGTCTTTCCTGGAGGAGTCTGTCTGATGGAGGCAGGAGAAGTGGAGATCAGGCAGTCAGGTGGAATGATGTGTTGCGGAGGGAGATCAACTTCTGAGGCATCCGAGGAACGAGAGAGAGCATCGGCTCTAATGTTCTTATCGGCAGGACGAAAGTGAATCTCAAAATTAAATCGGGCAAAGAACAGAGACCACCGGGCCTGGCGAGGATTCAGCCGTTGGGCCGACTGGAGGTAGGAGAGGTTCTTGTGGTCGGTGTAGATAATAACAGGAAATCTTGATCCCTCCAGCAGATGCCTCCATTCCTCAAGTGCTAATTTAATGGCTAGAAGTTCTCGATCCCCGATGGAGTAGTTCCTCTCCGCTGGAGAGAAGGTCCTAGAGAAAAAACCACAAGTGACAGCATGCCCGGAAGGATTTTTTTGTAGAAGAACAGCTCCAGCTCCTACTGAGGAGGCATCAACCTCCAATAGGAAGGGTTTGGAAGGGTCAGGTCTGGAGAGCACGGGAGCCGAAGAAAAGGCAGACTTGAGTTGTTTAAAGGAGTCTTCTGCTTGAGGAGGCCAGGACTTGGGATCAGCATTTTTCTTGGTTAAAGCCACGATAGGAGCCACAATGGTAGAAAAATGTGGAATAAATTGCCTGTAATAATTGGCGAACCCCAAAAAGCGTTGGATAGCACGGAGTCCGGAGGGGCGTGGCCAATTTAAGACGGCAGAGAGTTTGTCTGGATCCATCTGTAGTCCCTGGCCAGAGACCAAATATCCTAGAAAAGGAAGAGATTGGCATTCAAACAGACATTTCTCAATTTTGGCATAGAGTTGGTTGTCACGAAGTCTCTGAAGAACCATACGGACATGCCGGCGGTGTTCCTCTAGATTGGCAGAAAAAATTAGGATATCGTCCAGATATACCACAACACAGGAGTATAATAGATCACGAAAAATTTCATTGACAAAGTCTTGGAAGACGGCAGGGGCATTGCACAGTCCAAAGGGCATGACCAGATACTCAAAGTGTCCATCTCTGGTGTTAAAAGCCGTTTTCCACTCGTCCCCCTCTCTGATGCGGATGAGGTTATAGGCGCCTCTTAAGTCCAATTTAGTGAAGATGTGGGCACCTTGGAGGCGATCAAAGAGTTCAGAGATGAGGGGTAAGGGGTAGCGGTTCTTAACCGTGATTTTATTAAGACCGCGGTAGTCAATGCAAGGACGTAGGGAGCCATCTTTTTTGGAGACAAAGAAAAATCCGGCTCCGGCAGGAGAGGAGGATTTACGGATAAAGCCCCTTTTTAGATTCTCCTGGACGTATTCGGACATGGCAAGAGTCTCTGGGGCAGAGAGAGGATAAATTCTGCCCCGGGGTGGAGTAGTACCCGGGAGGAGGTCGATAGGGCAATCATAAGGCCTGTGAGGAGGTAGAGTCTCAGCTTGTTTTTTGCAGAAAACATCCGCGAAGTCCATATAGGCCTTGGGGAGACCGGTTACTGGAGGAACCACAGAGTTACGGCAAGGGTTACTGGGAACCGGTTTTAGACAGTTCTTGGAACAAGAGGACCCCCAACTCTTGATCTCCCCAGTGGACCAATCCAGGGTTGGGGAATGAAGTTGAAGCCAGGGAAGTCCAAGGAGAATCTCCGAGGTGCAATTGGGGAGGACCAAAAGTTCAATCCTCTCATGATGAGATCCGATGCTCATAAGAAGGGGCTCCGTGCGGAAACGTATGGTACAGTCCAATCTTTCATTATTTACACAATTGATGTAGAGGGGTCTGGCGAGACTGGTCACTGGGATGTTGAACCTGTTGACGAGAGAGGCCAAAACAAAATTTCCTGCAGAACCAGAGTCCAAGAAGGCCACTGTAGAGAAGGAGAAGGCAGAAGCAGACATCCGCACAGGCACAGTAAGACGTGGAGAAGCAGAGTAGACATCAAGGACTGTCTCACCCTTGTGCGGAGTCAGCGTACGTCTTTCCAGGCGGGGAGGACGGATAGGACAATCCCTCAGGAAGTGTTCGGTACTAGCACAGTACAGGCAGAGGTTCTCCATACGGCGTCGTGTCCTCTCTTGAGGTGTCAGGCGAGACCGGTCGACCTGCATAGCCTCCACGGCGGGAGGCACAGGAACAGATTGCAGGGGACCAGAGGAGAGAGGAGCCGAGGAGACGAAACGCCTCGTGCGAACAGAGTCCATATCTTGGCGGAGTTCCTGACGCCTTTCAGAAAAACGCATGTCAATGCGAGTGGCTAGGTGAATAAGTTCATGTAGATTAGCAGGAATTTCTCGTGCGGCCAGAACATCTTTAATGTTGCTGGATAGGCCTTTTTTGAAGGTCGCGCAGAGGGCCTCATTATTCCAGGACAATTCTGAAGCAAGTGTACGGAATTGTACGGCATACTCGCCAACGGAAGAATTACCCTGGACCAGGTTCAACAGGGCAGTCTCAGCAGAAGAGGCTCGGGCAGGTTCCTCAAAGACACTTCGGATTTCCGAGAAGAAGGAGTGTACTGAGGCAGTGACGGGGTCATTGCGGTCCCAGAGCGGTGTGGCCCATGACAGGGCTTTTCCGGACAGAAGACTGACTACGAAAGCCACCTTAGACCTTTCAGTGGGAAACAGGTCCGACATCATCTCCAGATGCAGGGAACATTGGGAAAGGAAGCCACGGCAAAACTTAGAGTCCCCATCAAACTTATCCGGCAAGGATAAGCGTATCCCAGGAGCGGCCACTCGCTGCGGAGGAGGTGCAGGAGCTGGCGGAGGAGATGACTGCTGAAGCTGTGGTAGCAACTGTTGTAGCATAACGGTCAGTTGAGACAGCTGTTGGCCTTGTTGCGCAATCTGTTGTGACTGCTGGGCGACCACCGTGGTGAGGTCAGCGACAACTGGCAGAGGAACTTCAGCGGGATCCATGGCCGGATCTACTGTCACGATGCCGGCTGGCAGGTAGTGGACCCTCTGTGCCAGAGAGGGATTGGCGTGGACCGTGCTAGTGGACCGGTTCTAAGCCACTACTGGTTTTCACCAGAGCCCGCCGCAAAGCGGGATGGTCTTGCTGCGGCGGTAGTGACCAGGTCGTATCCACTAGCAACGGCTCACCTCTCTGGCTGCTGAAGATAGGCGCGGTACAAGGGAGTAGGCGGAAGCAAGGTCGGACGTAGCAGAAGGTCGGGGCAGGCAGCAAGGATCGTAGTCAGGGGCAACGGCAGAAGGTCTGGAAACACTGGCAAGGG
The DNA here is from genome assembly GCF_029499605.1 of Hyla sarda. Taxonomy (NCBI): domain Eukaryota; kingdom Metazoa; phylum Chordata; class Amphibia; order Anura; family Hylidae; genus Hyla; species Hyla sarda. Next base: position 187,177,737 of record NC_079197.1, on the reverse strand, counting down.
ACACACAAGGAACGCTTTCACTGGCACTAAGGCAACAAGATCCGGCAAGGGAGTGCAAGGGAAGTGAGGTAATATAGGGAGTGCACAGGTGATAACTCTAATTGGAACCACTGCGCCAATCAGCGGCGCAGTGGCCCTTTAAATCGCAGAGACCCGGCGCGCGCGCGCCCTAGGGAGCGGGGCCGCGCGCGCCGGGACAGAACAGACGGGGAGCGAGTCAGGTAGGAGAGCCGGGGTGCGCATCGCGAGCGGGCGCTACCCGCATCGCGAATCGCATCCCGGCTAGCAGCAGGATCGCAGCGCCCCGGGTCAGAGGACGTGACCGGGGCGCTGCAGCGGAGGAGGTGAAGCGAGCGCTCCGGGGAGGAGCGGGAACCCGGAGCGCTCGGCGTAACAGTATACAGGTGGATGGAGAGGATATGATCACACAGTATATACAGGTGGATGGAGGGATCTGATCACACAGTGTATACAGGTGGATGTAGGGATATGATCACACAGTGTATACAGGTGGATGGAGGGATATGATCACACAGTGTATACAGGTGGATGGAGGGGTATGATCACACAGTGTATACAGGTGGATGGAGGGATATGATCACACAGTGTATACAGGTGGATGGATGGATATGATCACATAGTGTATACAGGTGAATGGAGGGATATGATCACACAGTGTATACAGGTGAATGGAGGGATATGATCACACAGTGTATACAGGTGGATGGAGGGGATATGATCACACAGTGTATACAGGTGAATGGAGGGGATATGATCACACAGTGTATACAGGTGGATGGAGGGGTATGATCACACAGTATATACAGGTGGATGGAGGGATATGATCACACAGTGTATACAGGTAGATGGAGGGGATATGATCACTCAGTGTATACAGGTGGATGGAGGGATATGATCACACAGTGTATACAGGTGGATGGAGGGGATATAATCACACAGTGTATACAGATGGATGGAGAGGATATGATCACACAGTGTATACAGGTGGATGGAGGGATATGATCACACAGTGTATACAGGTGGATGGATGGATATGATCACATAGTGTATACAGGTGAATGGAGGGATATGATCACACAGTGTATACAGGTGAATGGAGGGATATGATCACACAGTGTATACAGGTGGATGGAGGGGATATGATCACACAGTGTATACAGGTGGATGGAGGGATATGATCACACAGTGTATACAGGTGGATGGAGGGATATGATCACACAGTGTATACAGGTGGATGGAGGGATATGATCACACAGTATATACAGGTGGATGGAGAGGATATGTTCACACAGTATATACAGGTGGATGGAGGGATATGATCACACAGTGTATACAGGTGGATGGAGGGGATATGATCACACAGTGTATACAGGTAGATGGAGGGGATATGATCACTCAGTGTATACAGGTGGATGGAGGGGATATAATCACACAGTGTATACAGATGGATGGAGAGGATATGATCACACAGTGTATACAGGTGGATGGAGGGATATGATCACAAAGTGTATACAGGTGGATGGATGGATATGATCACATAGTGTATACAGGTGAATGGAGGGATATGATCACACAGTGTATACAGGTGAATGGAGGGATATGATCACACAGTGTATACAGGTGGATGGAGGGGATATGATCACACAGTGTATACAGGTAGATGGAGGGGATATGATCACACAGTGTATACAGGTGGATGGAGGGGATATGATCACACAGTGTATACAGGTGAATGGAGGGATATGATCACACAGTGTATACAGGTGGATGGAGGAATATGATCACACAGTGTATACAGGTGGATGGAGGGGATATGATCACACAGTGTATACAGGTGGATGGAGGGATATGATCACACAGTATATACAGGTGGATGGAGGGGATATGATCACACAGTGTATACAGGTGGATGGAGGGGATATGGTCACACAGTATATACAGGTGGATGGAGGGGATATGATCACACAGTATATACAGGTGGATGGAGGGATATGATCACACAGTGTATACAGGTGGATGGAGGGATATGATCACACAGTGTATACAGGTGGATGGAGGGATATGATCACACAGTGTATACAGATGGATGAAGGGATATGATCACACAGTATATACAGGTGGATGGAGGGATATGATCACACAGTGTATACAGGTGGATGGAGGGATATGATCACACAGTGTATACAGGTGGATGGAGGGATATGATCACACAGTGTATACAGGTGGATGGAGGGGATATGATCACACAGTGTATACAGGTGGATGGAGGGGATATGATCACACAGTGTATACAGGTGGATGGAGGGGATATGATCACACAGTGTATACAGGTGGATGGAGGGGATATGATCACACAGTATATACAGGTGGATGGAGGGATATGATCACACAGTATATACAGGTGGATGGAGGGATATGATCACACAGTGTATACAGGTGGATGGAGGGATATGATCACACAGTGTATACAGGTGGATGGAGGGGATATGATCACACAGTGTATACAGGTGGATGGAGGGGATATGATCACACAGTGTATACAGGTGGATGGAGGGATATGATCACACAGTGTATACAGGTGGATGGAGGGATATGATCACACAGTGTATACAGGTGGATGGAGGGATATGATCACACAGTGTATACAGGTGGATGGAGGGATATGATCACACAGTATATACAGGTGGATGGAGGGATATGATCACACAGTGTATACAGGTGGATGGAGGGATATGATCACACAGTGTATACAGGTGGATGGAGGGATATGATCACACAGTATATACAGGTGGATGGAGAGGATATGTTCACACAGTATATACAGGTGGATGGAGGGATATGATCACACAGTGTATACAGGTGGATGGAGGGGATATGATCACACAGTGTATACAGGTGGATGGAGGGATATGATCACACAGTGTATACAGGTGGATTGAGGGATATGTTCACACAGTGTATACAGGTGGATGGAGGGATATGATCACACAGTGTATACAGGTGGATGGAGGGATATGATCACACAGTGTATACAGGTGGATGGAGGGGAATATGATCACACAGTATATACAGGTGGATGGAGGGTATATGATCACACAGTGTATACAGGTGGATGGAGGGGATATGATCACACAGTGTATACAGGTGGATGGAGGGATATGATCACACAGTGTATACAGGTGGATGGAGGGATATGATCACACAGTATATACAGGTGGATGGAGGGATATGATCACACAGTGTATACAGGTGGATGGAGGGATATGATCACACAGTGTATACAGGTGGATGGAGGGATATGATCACACAGTGTATACAGGTGGATGGAGGGATATGATCACACAGTGTATACAGGTGGATGGAGGGATATGATCACATAGTGTATACAGGTGGATGGAGGGATATGATCACACAGTGTATACAGGTGGATGGAGGGGATATGATCACACAGTGTATACAGGTGAATGGAGGGGATATGATCACACAGTATATACAGGTGGATGGAGGGGATATGATCACACAGTATATACAGGTGGATGGAGGGGATATGATCACACAGTGTATACAGGTAGATGGAGGGATATGATCACACAGTGTATACAGGTGGATGTAGGGATATGATCACACAGTATATACAGGTGGATGTAGGGATATGATCACACAGTGTATACAGGTGGATGGAGGGATATGATCACACAGTGTATACAGGTGGATGGAAGGGATATGATCACATAGTGTATACAGGTGGATGGAAGGATATGTTCACACAGTGTATACAAGTGGATGGAGGGATATGATCACACAGTGTATACAGGTGGATGGAGGGATATGATCACACAGTGTATACAGGTGGATGGAGGGATATGATCACACAGTGTATACAGGTGGATGGAGGGGATATGATCACACAGTGTATACAGGTGGATGGAGGGGATATGATCACACAGTGTATACAGGTGGATGGAGGGGATATGTTCACACAGTGTATACAGGTGGATGGAGGGATATGATCACACAGTGTATACAGGTGGATGGAGGGGATATGATCACACAGTGTATACAGGTGGATGGAGAGATATGATCACATAGTATATACAGGTGGATGGAGGGATATGATCACACAGTGTATACAGGTGGATGGAGGGATATGATCACACAGTGTATACAGGTGGATGGAGGGGTATGATCACACAGTGTATACAGGTGGATGGAGGGGATATGATCACACAGTGTATATAGGTGGATGGAGGGGATATGATCACACAGTGTATACAGGTGGATGGAGGGATATGATCACACAGTGTATACAGGTGGATGGAGGGATATGATCACACAGTGTATACAGGTGGATGGAGGGGATATGATCACACAGTATATACAGGGAAATGGAGGGGATATGATCACACAGTGTATACAGGTGGATGGAGGGGATATGATCACACAGTATATACAGGTGGATGGAGGGATATGATCACACAGTGTATACAGGTGGATGGAGGGATATGATCACACAGTGTATACAGATCGATGGAGAGGATATGATCACACAGTGTATACAGGTTGATGGAGGGGATATGATCACACAGTGTATACAGGGGGATGGAGGGATATGATCACACAGTGTATACAGGTGGATGGAGGGATATGATCACACAGTATATACAGGTGGATGGAGGGGATATGATCACACAGTGTATACAGGTGGATAGAGGAATATGATCACACAGTGTATACAGGTGGATGGAGGGATATGATCACACAGTGTATACAGGTGGATGGAGGGATATGATCACACAGTGTATACAGGTGGATGGAAGGGATATGATCACACAGTGTATACAGGTGGATGGAGGGGATATGATCACATAGTGTATACAGGTGGATGGAGGGATATGATCACACAGTGTATACAGGTGGATGGAGGGATATGATCACACAGTGTATACAGGTGGATGGAGGGGATATGATCACACAGTGTATACAGGTGGATGTAGGGGATATTTTCACACAGTGTATACAGGTGGATGGAGGGATATGATCACACAGTATATACAGGTGGATGGAGAGGATATGATCACACAGTATATACAGGTGGATGGAGGGATATGATCACACAGTGTATACAGGTGGATGGAGGGGAATATGATCACACAGTGTATACAGGTGGATGGAGGGATATGATCACACAGTATATACAGGTGGATGGAGAGGATATGATCACACAGTATATACAGGGTGGATGGAGGGGAATATGATCACACAGTGTATACAGGTGGATGGAGGGATATGATCACACAGTGTATACAGGTGGATGGAGGGGATATGATCACACAGTGTATACAAGTGGATGGAGAGATATGATCACACATTGTATACAGGTGGATGGAGGGATATGATCACACAGTGTATACAGGTGGATGGAGGGATATGATCACACAGTATATACAGGTGGATTGAGGGATATGATCACACAGTATATACAGGTGGATGGAGGGATATGATCACACAGTATATACAGGTGGATGGAGGGATATGATCACACATTGTATACAGGTGGATGGAGGGATATGATCACACAGTGTATACAGGTGGATGGAGGGTTATGATCACACAGTATATACAGGTGGATGGAGGGGATATGATCACACAGTGTATACAGGTGGATAGAGGGATATGATCACACAGTGTATACAGGTGGATGGAGGGATATGATCACACAGTGTATACAGGTGGATGGAGGGATATGATCACACAGTATATACAGGTGGATGGAGGGATATGATCACACAGTGTATACAGGTGGATAGAGGGGATATGATCACACAGTATATACACGTGGATGGAGGGGATATGATCACACAGTGTATACAGGTGGATGGAGGGATATGATCACACAGTGTATACAGGTGGATGGAGGGATATGTTCACACAGTGTATACAGGTGGATGGAGGGATATGATCACACAGTGTATACAGGTGGATGGAGGGGATATGATCACACAGTGTATACAGGTGGATGGAGGGATATGATCACACAGTGTATACAGGGGGATGGAGGGATATGTTCACATAGTGTATACAGGTGGATGGAGGGATATGATCACACAGTATATACAGGTGGATGGAGGGATGTGATCACACAGTGTATACAGGTGGATGGAGGGATATGATCACACAGTGTATACAGGGGGATGGAGGGATATGATCACACAGTGTATACAGGTGGATGGAGGGATATGATCACACAGTATATACAGGTGGATGGGGGATATGATCACATAGTGTATACAGGTGGATGGAGGGGATATGATCACACAGTGTATACAGGTGGATGGAGGGATATGATCACACAGTATATACAGGTGGATGGAGGGATATGATCACATAGTGTATACAGGTGGATGGAGGGATATGATCACACAGTGTATACAGGTGGATGGAGGGATATGATCACACATTGTATACAGGTGGATGGAGGGATATGATCACACAGTGTATACAGGGGGATGGAGGGATATGATCACACAGTGTATACAGGTGGATGGAGGGGATATGATCACACAGTGTATACAGGTGGATAGAGGGATATGATCACACAGTGTATACAGGTGGATGGATGGATATGATCACACAGTGTATACAGGTGGATGGAGGGATATGTTCACACAGTGTATACAGGTGGATGGAGGGATATGTTCACACAGTGTATACAGGTGGATGGAGGGATATGATCACATAGTGTATACAGGTGGATGGAGGGGATATGATCACACAGTGTATACAGGTGGATGGAGGGGATATGATCACACAGTGTATACAGGTGGATGGAGGGATATGATCACACAGTGTATACAGGTGGATGGAGGGATATGATCACACAGTGTATACAGGTGGATGGAGGGGATATGATCACACAGTGTATACAGGTGGATGGAGGAGATATGATCACACAGTGTATACAGGTGGATAGAGGGGATATGATCACACAGTGTATACAGGTGGATGGAGGGATATGATCACACAGTGTATACAGGTGGATATAGGGGATATGATCACACAGTGTATACAGGTTGATGGAGGGATATGATCACACAGTGTATACAGGTGGATATAGGGGATATGATCACACAGTGTATACCGGTGGATGGAGGGGATATGATCACACAGTGTATACAGGTGGATGGAGGGGATATGATCACACAGTGTATACAGGTGGATGGAGGGATATGATCACACAGTGTATACAGGTGGATGGAGGGATATGATCACACAGTGTATACAGGTGGATGGAGGGATATGATCACACAGTGTATACAGGTGGATGGAGGGGATATGATCACACAGTGTATACAGGTGGATGGAGGGATGTGATCACACAGTGTATACAGGTGGATGGAGGGATATGATCACACAGTGTATACAGGTGGATGGAGGGGATATGATCACACAGTGTATACAGGTGGATGGAGGGGTATGATCACACAGTGTATACAGGTGGATGGAGGGGTATGATCACACAGTGTATACAGGTGGATGGAGGGGATATGATCACACAGTATATACAGGTGGATGGAGGGGATATGATCACACAGTGTATACAGGTGGATGGAGGGATATGATCACACAGTGTATACAGGTGGATGGAGGGGTATGATCACACAGTGTATACAGGTGGATGGAGGGGTATGATCACACAGTGTATACAGGTGGATGGAGGGGATATGATCACACAGTATATACAGGTGGATGGAGGGATATGATCACACAGTGTATACAGGTGGATGGAGGGGATATGATCACACAGTGTATACAGGTGGATGGAGGGATATGATCACACAGTGTATACAGGTGGATATAGGGGATATGATCACACAGTGTATACAGGTGGATGGAGGGATATGATCACACAGTGTATACAGGTGGATATAGGGGATATGATCACACAGTATATACAGGTGGATGGAGGGATATGATCACACAGTGTATACAGGTGGATGGAGGGATATGATCACACAGTGTATACAGGTGGATGGAGGGGATATGATCACACAGTATATACAGGTGGATGGAGGGATATGATCACACAGTGTATACAGGTGGATGGAGGGGATATGATCACACAGTGTATACAGGTGGATGGAGGGGATATGATCACACAGTGTATACAGGTGGATGGAGGGATATGATCACACAGTGTATACAGGTGGATGGAGGGATATGATCACACAGTGTATACAGGTGGATGGAGGGGATATGATCACACAGTTTATACAGGTGGATGGAGGGATATGATCACACAGTGTATACAGGTGGATGGAGGGGATATGATCACACAGTATATACAGGTGGATGGAGGGATATGATCACACAGTGTATACAGGTGGATGGAGGGATATGATCACACAGTGTATACAGGTGGATGGAGGGATATGATCACACAGTGTATACAGGTGGATGGAGGGATATGATCACACAGTGTATACAGTTGGATGGAGGGATATGATCACACAGTATATACAGGGGGATGGAGGGATATGATCACACAGTGTATACAGGTGGATGGAGGGGATATGATCACACAGTGTATACAGGTGGATGGAGGGGATATGATCACACAGTGTATACAGGTGGATGGAGGGATATGATCACACAGTGTATACAGGTGGATGGAGGGGATATGATCACACAGTGTATACAGGTGGATGGAGGGATATGATCACACAGTGTATACAGGTGGATGGAGGGACATGATCACACAGTGTATACAGGTGGATGGAGGGATATGATCACACAGTGTATACAGGTGGATGGAGGGATATGATCACACAGTATATACAGGTGGATGGAGGGATATGATCACACAGTATATACAGGTGGATGGAGGGATATGATCACACAGTGTATACAGGTGGATGGAGGGGATATGATCACACAGTGTATACAGGTGGATGGAGGGATATGATCACACAGTGTATACAGGTAGATGGAGGGATATAATCACACAGTGTATACAGGTGGATGGAGGGGATATGATCACACAGTATATACAGGTGGATGGAGGAATATGATCACACAGTGTATACAGGTGGATGGAGGGATATGATCACACAGTGTATACAGGTGGATGGAGGGGATATGATCACACAGTGTATACAGGTGGATGGAGGGGATATGATCACACAGTGTATACAGGTGGATGGAGGAATATGATCACACAGTGTATACAGGTGGATGGAGGGATATGATCACACAGTGTATACAGGTGGATGGAGGGGATATGATCACACAGTGTATACAGGTGGATGGAGGGATATGATCACACAGTGTATACAGGTGGATGGAGGGGTATGATCACACAGTATATACAGGTGGATGGAGAGGATATGATCACACAGTGTATACAGGTGGATGGAGGGGATATGATCACACAGTGTATACAGGTGGATGGAGGGATATGATCACACAGTGTATACAGGTGGATGGAGGGATATGATCACACAGTGTATACAGGTGGATGGAGGGGATATGATCACACAGTGTATACAGGTGGATGGAGGGGATATGATCACACAGTATATACAGGTGGATGGAGGGATATGATCACACAGTATATACAGGTGGATGGAGGGATATGATCACACAGTGTATACAGGTTGATGGAGGGGATATGATCACACAGTATATACAGGTGGATGGAGGGATATGATCACACAGTGTATACAGGTGGATGGAGGGATATGATCACACAGTGTATACAGGTGGATGGAGGGATATGATCACACAGTATATACAGGTGGATGGAGGGATATGATCACACAGTATATACAGGTGGATGGAGGGATATGATCACACAGTGTATACAGGTGGATGGAGGGATATGATCACACAGTGTATACAGGTGGATGGAGGGGATATGATCACACAGTGTATACAGGTGGATGGAGGGATATGATCACACAGTGTATACAGGTGGATGGAGGGATATGATCACACAGTGTATACAGGTGGATGGAGGGATATGATCACACAGTGTATACAGGTGGATGGAGGGATATGATCACACAGTGTATACAGGTGGATGGAGGGATATGATCACACAGTGTATACAGGTGGATGGAGGGATATGATCACACAGTGTATACAGGTGGATGGAGGGATATGATCACACAGTGTATACAGGTGGATGGAGGGATATGATCACACAGTGTATACAGGTGGATGGAGGGATATGATCACACAGTGTATACAGGTGGATGGAGGGATATGATCACACAGTGTATACAGGTGGATGGAGGGATATGATCACACAGTGTATACAGGTGGATGGAGGGATATGATCACACAGTGTATACAGGTGGATGGAGAGATATGATCACACATTGTATACAGGTGGATGGAGGGATATGATCACACAGTGTATACAGGTGGATGGAGGGATATGATCACACAGTGTATACAGGTGGATGGAGGGATATGATCACACAGTGTATACAGGTGGA